>NW_023255478.1:0-23746 GCF_002007445.2 Ailuropoda melanoleuca
GGGGGTGGGGGAATGGGATAGACTGGTGATGGGTAGTAAGGAGGGCACGTATTGCATGGTGCACTGGGTGTTATACGCAACTAATGAAGCATCAAACTTTACATCGGAATCTGGGGATGTACTGTATGGTGATTAACATAATATAATAAAATAAAATTAAAAAAAATACTGTATGCTTCGATTTAGTATTGGCGATTTGAACAATTACGTCACGTGGCATAGATTTTTCGTGGTTGAGCTTGGGAATGGTCCTCCACTGCCTCTTGGACACGGATGTTCATTTCCCTTGCTAGATTAGGGACATTTTCAGCTGCAATTTGTTCAAATATCTCTTCTAGACCTCTGTTTTTCTCCACCCCCTTGGGAAAGCCGATGATTCTGACATTGGAACGTTTCATTGAGTCAGTAATCTCCCGTAACCTACATTCTTGAGCATGGATTTTTTTGAGTCCAGATTCTATTTTAGCTTTCTCTTCTACTAAACCATCCTCCCGTTTGCTGACACTTTCTTCTGCCTCATTCACCCTGGTCGTCAGAGCCTCTAGTTTTGACTGCATTTGGCTCATAGAATTTTTAATTTCTGCCACCTTCACTCTAATTTCCACCCTTAGATATTCTATACTGTCATTAACATTTTCATTAATACTCTTTTCAAGTCTACACATCATCTTGACCATTGTTACTCTGAATTCCATTTCTGATAACTTTGTTATATCCATATCCATTAGTTCTGTGGCAGAGGCCACAGACTCATTGTCTTTTCTTTGCTGTGGGGGGTTTCTCCTTCTCTTCATTATGATGAGGAATATTTGTGGGGTTTTCCACAGTCCAAATTATTGCCTGGGAACCAGGCCGTGTGCCCTTGTTTTATAGGGATCTTAGGGATGTGGGCTTCTTGATTTTTCAGCCAGCCTTCTGGGGGAGGGGTCATCCGTGTGGATATTCATGCAACCCTGTTTGTGTAGAGTCTCCGTGTCCCCTGCCAGGGGCTGGATTGGGATGGGCACACTCTGAGCCAGTATTTCCAGGCTTTTGTTCTCTCATGGCTTTCCCTGGTGGTTTCTGTGCCTCTTCTGACAGTCAGAGCAGCAGTGGCCGATTCCCATCCTCTGTCTCAGAGCAGAGGGATCACAGTCTGCTCTCCCCTGAGCTCTTCTGGCCACTTTAACTCTGTTACTGTTGGTGCTGCTCAACCCTGCAGCATCCCGGGATATGTGCCCCCACACCCGACATCCCAGCCCTCACTTCCAGGGTGGGCGCATCTCTGCCCTTTGTGTCTAACACTGCCAGCCACCAGCCGCCAGTCGCCAGCCGCCAGATGCCCCCGCGCACTCCGGGAGCTCCCTGTCTCAGTCTGGTTCCAGTGAGCGCACCAGAGCTCCATTTCAGTCTGGTTGCGTGCATTCCCCAGCTCCCAGTCTCAGTCTGCTCTCTCGCAGGTGCTGGTCCGTGATTCTGCCCACTCCCTTGTGCAGGTGGCTACCACTTCCCGGCGCCCAAACATGGCAGCTCCCTCCCTCTTCCGTTTATCTTCACATATCTGTGTGCGGTTTCACGAGTCCCCACTTCGTACCTCAATACTCAGTGCTGGAGATGTTCATTTGTAGAGTTCCAGATGTATCTTCCGGCATCTCATGCTGATTCCATGGATGTTCAGGCTGGTCTTGTACCTACTCAACTTGACAGTTGACTGGCTGAAAAAGGGTTCCCCTACTCCTCTGCCATCTTAACTCCCCCTCGGACCACATCTTCTTAATCCATCTATTGAAGGACATCTCGGCTCCTTCCATGATTTTGCTATTGTGGACAATGTTGCTATGAACATTGGGGTGAATATGGCCCTTCCCTTCACTACGTCATTCACAACTTCTGCCCATTTTTTTTGTTTATTTGTTTCTTGTGTATTGAGTTTGAGAAGTTTTTGTACATCTTGGATACCAGTGTTTTATCTGTAGTGTCATTTGCAAATATCTTCTCCCATTCTGTGGGCTGCCTCTTACTTTTTTCGTCTAGGAAAACCTTTTTTACTCTCTCCTTCTGTTCATTTTTAACAATTATTTCATTTTTTTAAATATTTTATTTATGTATTTGAGAGTGAAAATGAGCGACAGCATGACCCAGGGGAGGGGCAGAGAAACAGACTCCCTGTTGAGCAGGGAGTCCAATGTAGGACTCAATCCCAGGACTCTGGGATCATGTCCTGAGCCAAAGGCAGATGCTTAACCACTTAAGCCACATAAGCACCCACCATCTGCTATCCTATTTAGAGTCTATCTGTGAGGCTCCTCTGCCTGGTATTTAGATATGTGCTTGTGCCCAAGTATTTGTGAACTCTGAGGACATTGTAGGCTGGCATCTCTACCATGATAAAGGACCAGACTTCAGAGGCTGGACAGTTCAGTACCCATATAATACTGAAGTTCTGTACAAAATCCACACGGCAATGGAGAGGCTCTCCCTTCATCAATGCCAGCTCTGTGAGCTTGTTGTCCTGACCTAAAGGGGAACCAGCTAACACGTGGGCCCATTGGTTCTTGGCAACAATGCCATAATGCAGATTACCAGAGCAATAATTCAGTGTCATTTCATGATGTTGAGGTGTTCTATTTGTTAACTGGATGAGTTCTTTGTAGGTAAGGATGAACATCTAAATTCTAGAGGAGAGATTTAAAAAACATCACTGGGGCACCTGGGTGACTCAGTCATTAAGCTTCTGCCTTCAGCTTGGAATGTGATCCCAGGGTCCTGGGATCGAGCCTCACATCAGGCTCCTTCTTCCACTGGGAGCCTGCTTCTTCCTCTCCCACTCCTCCTGCTTGTGTTCCCTCTCTCACTGTCTGTCTCTCTCTCTGTCAAATAAATAAATAAAATCTTTTAAAAAAAAATCACCATACTAATCAGGCCCAATAATTCCTATTTTAGGGTTGTATCTAATGCTGAATAATCTCTGGCATCCTTCTTTGGAATCAATTACAGTCAATTTCAACACATTTTACATCAGTTAAAGGAACATTGTGCAGAGCTGCCTGGAAAGGGTCAGGGCAGGCAGCCAGAAATATCATGAGCAGAAGAGCATAAGCAGGCACAAGGCCATGCTCCACAGGTCTGAAGCTGTGTGCAAGCCAATCTGTAGGCCCAGGCACCATGAGTGTCAGAGTAGCTGAGGCATGAAGGATCAAATGTGGACTTCTTCTCCTTCTCTTTCTTCTTCTTCTTCTTCTTCTTCTTCTTCTTCTTCTTCTTCTTCTTCTTCTTCTTCTTCTTCTTCTTCTTTCTTCTTCTTCTTCTTCTTCCCATTCCATAGTTATTTTATTTCTCTAAGAGAAGTGGAATCTGCTGCAAGATTTCATTTTTCTGGGTGGTGGGGAATTCAATTTCAGTCATCCCTGGGGCTTTTCCTTGTCCCTGGGTGTGGAGAAATGTTTGAGGTCTTGTGCACTTGCTGGGTGGCTCAGGAGGGCACGTATTGCATGGTGCACTGGGTGTTATACACAACTAATGAATCATCGAACTTTACATAAAAAACCAGGGATGTACTGTATGGTGACTAACGTAATATAAAAAATACTATCATAAAAAAAATAATAATAAAAGTTATTTATTTGCTGGAAAAAAAACCCAAAAAACAAAAAAACTTGTGTCTGCACAGTCGCAGCAGATACCAACCTTGTTCAAGTCTTTTTTTTTAATTATTATTTTCAGTTAGCCACTGTATCATTTGTTTTTGATGTAGTGGTCAATGATTCCAGGAATCTTTGCCCTACTGTGGCCCATGCCTGTCCTCTGAAAAGATGAGAACAAACATCCTTCTGTTTTGAATGATAGCCATAGCCTTGCTGGATAGAGTAGTCGGGTTGCTGTTTGTTTGGGTGGTTTGTTGGCTGGTTGGTTTTTCTTTCAGCATTTTTACTATATTATGCCACTTTCTTCTGGCCTGCAAAGTTTTTGCTGAAAAACTTACTGAATACCCCTATGGGGTTTCCCTCGTTCTTAGCTGTTTTCTTTTGTTCCTTTTTAAATTCTCTCTTTATCACTACTTTTTACCATTTTATTTATTTTTTTAAAATTTTTATTTTGTTATATTAATCACCATACAGTACATCCCCAGTTTTTGATGCAATGTTCCATGATTCATTATTTGCATGTAACACCCAGTGCACCATGCAATACATGCCCTCCTTAATACCCATCACTGGTCTATCTCAATCACCCACCCCTCTCCCCTCTGAAGCCCTCTGTTTGTTTCCCAGAGTCCACAGTCTCTCATGGTTCATTCCCCCTTCTGTTTACCGCCCCCCTTCCTTCTTCCCTTCCTTCTCCTACCGATCTCTATCTTGGCGTGGATTTCCTTGGGCAACTTTGTTGGTGGGTGGTCTCAGTTCTTCCTGGGTCTGGATGTCAGTTTTCTTCAAATAAATTTTATGCCCCCTTTTCTATCTCTTCTTTTGGGATTGCTATAATATGAAAGTTACACTTTATTATGTCACTGAGTCCCCTTAATCTGTTTTCTTTTTTATTATTTTTTTCTCTCTCCTGTTCAGCTTGATTGCTTTCCATTACTCTGTCCTACAAGTCACTGAACTGTTTTTCTGCTTCTTCTTGTCTACTATTTATTCCTTCTGGTGTATTTTAAATTTCAGTTATTGAGTTCTTAATTTCTGCTTGGTTCATTTTTATGTTTTTTAATAATATTTTTTATTATATTATGTTAGTCACCATACAGTACATCCCTAGTTTTTGATGTAAAGTACCATGATTCATTAATTGCATGTTACACCCAGTGCACCAGGCAATACATGCCCTCCTTAATACCGATCACCAGCCTATCCCATCCCCCCCTAGAAGCTTATGTTTTCTATCTCTTTGTTGAGGGTCTCACTGAGATCCTCTATTCTTTTCTCAAGTCCAGTGAATATCTTTGTGACCATTACTTTAAATTCTCTGTCAGGCATATTACTTATTTCAGTTTTTTGCTTGTTTGTTTTTGGTTTTTTTTTTTTTTTTTTTTAGCTCTCCTGCCTTGATTTAATCTTGTTTTCCCATTTGAGACATATTCCTCTAGCTCCTTGTTTTGTCTATCTTCATCTGTTTCTATATGGCAGAATTTCAGCTATGCTTCCTGCTCTTGATAGAAATGACCTTGTGCAGAAGAGGTCGTGTAGTGCTCTGCAGTCCAATGTCCTCTGTTCATGAGAACCTGGCACTTAAGGGGTATCTCCTTTGTGCATTGCGTGTGCCATACTATTGTGGCTAAGCCTCATTTGCCTTCAGTCCAGCCATCTGCAATGCCTCTTTTGTTCTGTCGTGGGCAGGGTTTTTTCTATGTTGTTAGCAGCCCCAGTCTAAGGCAGCTTTGGGCTTGTTAGGTTAGACATTGCATTTGCCAGAGCTGTAGTGGCACCCAATTGCAGCATGCACTCTTTATGCTGTCTTTTGAGAAGCTTTCATTGGTGGGTGGGTCCTGAAGTCAGAACATATATTTGTCCTATCCCAACTGTTGGGGATGAATCTAACTATTGTGTGGGATTTTCTTCCCCTCTCCTTGGATCAGGAGTCACTTTGGAGTGGATCTTGCCCTGTTGGGGCTCCTTGCACACTGCCATGCTTGTGGTGCCAATTTGATGGACTCTTGTCAAGAGCATGTTGGATAGGTTGGTTCTTCAAGAGAACATTAGGCAAGGCGCGTGGTGCCATCAAGGCCTGTGCATCCATGCAGATCCACTGTAGGTGGGAACTTGCAGCCACCCTGGAAAATGCTTTCTGTGGCCAGGCTGGAGGGGACAGATCTGCAGAAGAACATGGGGGCATGGTACACTCTTGGCAAGCTAGGTGGAGATTGCCTGCTCTGCCCTGGTTCGCATAGCTGTGTATCTAGGATGGAGGGTGAGGAAGGGAAATGGTGCCTCCCAACTCTTTCATTCTTGGAAGCCTCCTGAAGATCCCTGCCATTCCAGCACACACTCTGAGGTTAGTAAACAAATCTCCTTCTCATATATCCCAGGTGTTTTTCAAATTGCTGCTTCTATGCTGTATCTCCATTAAGGGCAGCAACTCAATTTCCTGTCACCTCCTGGCTCTACCAGAGCCAAACTAGCTGATTTTTAAAGTTCTAAGTGTTCCTCCTACTGATAGTAAGAACTTGTGAAGTTATGTCACTCTGGTTTGTGAACTCAAATGTTATGGGGATTCATCTTCCTAATGGGGGTTCTTCATGCCTTGTGTAGGGTCTGCTCCTCTTCCCTCTACATGCTTGAAGCCTCCCTCCCTCCTTCAGACAGTTCAATGGGCCAGTTTGTCCCCCAACTACATCTCCACCCTTACTCCCTTTTTCAGTATGACCCTTTCTTTACCTTTAGCTATGGAGAGTCTGTTCTTCGAGTGTTTGGGTCATTTTCTGCATTATTTGTACTGATGTGGATGTTTTCTAGGTGTATCCGTGGGATGAATTAAGTCTAGGATCTTCCTACACCATTATCTTCCCTGGAAGTTCTAGCTTTCATAAATGCTTTCAACTGAGATACCATATTTTTTTTAATATAGAACATTTTAGAACTAAAGTGGAATACTACAAAAAGCAAGCACATCAACCATTTAGACCAGGAAAACAGTTAATATGTAGAAGAATGAGAACTATCATAGAATAAATAGATAGAATAGAAATAGTGACAGTAAAGTGAAGAGAATGTACTGGAAACTTAATTCTTTTTTTCAGATTTTACCCTTTATATTCCCCACACACTTCCTTGATATTTTCACACTATAAAAAATGAGTAGATGGTCATCTGTAGGGAAAAAGGTCATATTTTGACAACAATTTTTGTAATATTTTGTATTTGGAGTTATTATAAAACATTTATTAAAATTTCACAATTTATTACATAGTAGTCATATAGAACTAACAGAGCAATGAGAGACAAAATTTATTGGGACATTAATGGATTTATAGGAAGTCAAAGTTACACAGCAAGGACTGGGTGTCAAAAAATATAGCATTGATTGATTGCTGCAGGACCATCTCACAGGGATTATTTGCCTTGGTGAGTTCACCAGAATCCAGGCCATGGCCTTCAATCTTAGACGTCTACAGCCTGATCTTGGTTATGTCCCAGAAGTCATCCAAATTCAGGAGATGAAATTATGCTGATTATATCATAAGACTGAAAGATATAAACACAGGAGGGGAATTTATTAATTTATATTGAGAAATGCAACTATCACACAGGTGATAGTTTTTTATATGATTTTTTATTAACATATATTTAATAAAAAATTATATCCACTCCGGCTCTCTCCTCCACTGCAAGGGGAAGAGTGGCGAGGGGCTGGCACTGCCCACCCCTAGGCATCCGGGCAAGCCCTGCCTCCGGGGCTCCCCTCCATCCCTGCCTTCCAACAGGCTCTGACCTCCAGACAGATGGTTCAAAGTTACGAGTGCTTTAGGCCCTCCCTTGAGCTCCCCCAGGCCTACCCCCTGTGCAGAATTCAGGGGCCACCTGGACAAGCCCTTGGCTTCTTCTTTCTTGGGATCCCTCGTTCATGTCAGAAAGAGGCTCTGAGGGCAGAGTGGAGTCTCTACTGGCCAGGGGGAAGGGAGGAAGGAACAGTGGTGGGGCAGGGCCATGAAGAGGGGTGCTGACGAGGCCCCTCACTGCAGCCAGTCACTGTGGAATGAGTCCTCCACAGCAGAGTCAGGCAGCAGGGCACAGGGGTCGCTCAGCATGTGGAGCCCTTCCAGGCCCAGTGGCTCCATGCGCAGATCCTCCTCCAGCCCAAGTCCCAGGCCCAGCCCAGCTGCTGACACCTCAAAGCCAGGCACTCCGGCCAGGGCTGCCGCAATCTCCTTAGAGAAACCTGGAGAGGCCTCTCCTGGGAGAATGATGTTGGGCCCTGAGGCATGGCGGGAACAGTGGGTCAAGTTCTGGTGGTTGAGGGCATGGGGGTCCTGAAGACTACTCACTGGCCCCTCACCCCCTAAAAATCCAGGCCCTTCAGAAAAGCCAGGGGGATCCAGTGTCAGGCTGGTTGATGGGCTCTCCATGCTGAACTGCTCCAGCTGCCACGACAGAGCGTGTGCATGCCAGGAAGAGAACAAGTCAGAGCGGCCATCAAAGAGCATGCAGCGTGGAGACAGGTTCCCCAGGCTGAAGTCACTCACTGGCCGGTGGTAGGACTGCTGCCCATGCCCACTAGAGCTGGGTCGGTACAGTGTCCCATAGTGCAGTGGCCGGCCTGGGGGCTGCCCACCTGAGGGCTGCATGGAACAGGCCTGAGAGGACAGCCCTGGTTGCTGCAGAGGCTTTGGGGTGGGTGGCTGGCTGGGCAGAACCAAACTTGGGGGGCTGTATGGGCATGGAGGCAGCCGCTGGTCAGTGGACAGTCTGCTGGTATCCAGGGGTAAACCCTGAGTGATGGAGGACAAGGTGGGTGACATTGTTGGCGAAAACTGTTTGGGCACCTGCTGTTGGGACCTTCTGGCATCAGCTGGGCCCGCGGGCAAACTCAGGGGGCTGAGGGGCACACAGCAGTGGCGGGGGGAGGTTCCAGGGGTAGAAGCTGGGTAAGGGGGGCACCCAGCACGGGAGATGAAGCAGAGGAGGAAGAAGTGGAGGAGGAGAGGGCCGGGGCACTGAGCGAGGGGTGGCCCAGGGAGACGGTGGGCAGTGCGTGGCGGGCCAGGGAGGATGCAGGCAAGGAGGGGTGGTTGTGGGAGCCCTGGAGCTGCGGCTGGGGACTGCTCAGGGAGACCTGGAGGTTGGGATTGCTCAGGGAGGACTGCAGGGATGGGTGGCTGAGAGGGGAGTGAAGTCCTGGTGCATCATAGCCCAAGGCTGGGCCCAGGCCCAGGCCCCCGCTGATGGTGGGTCATGGTGTGGGTCAAATTGGAGGTACTGTTGCCCCCGCTCAGGCTGGGGTAGGCTGTCTCCTCAGGGTCCAGGAGAGTGGGCAGTGGCGGGGGAAAGTGCAGGTTGGTGAGGTCAGGAAGGGAGCCGCCTGAGTTCATGGCAGGTGGGAGGACAGGCACACTGGCAGGCTGGTCAGGAGATGGGGGAGGATGAAGACAGCTTCTTAGCATCCCATGGCTTCAGCAAATGCTTGTCATATAGCAAGTTCTCCTCAATAGCAGGGATTTTGGAGTCCACGTCACCATCCAGAAAACCTCCACGGCGGCTGGGCAGGAGGCTGGGAGGGGCAGGGCCTGGATAAGTGTCCTGAAGGCTGGGGTTCATCACACTGGTGTGAAGGGCAGAGTCGGAACTTGTCCTGTTCAGTGCTGATGGTAGTCAAAACAACTGGCCCTTCTCTGCAGGGAAATTGCCCCAGGGCATCGTCCTCCGCCAGCTGGACTCCGGGGGAGGAGACAAGTAGGCAGGACTGTAGGGAGAGCTGTCGACGTGGCGGGGGTAGCGGCGGAGCGGGGACACCGTCCTTCGAGGGTCTCGCTGCACCCGCTCCACCAGCCCATGGTGCAGTGCCCCGAGACGAATCCAGAGGCTAGTGGAGGGGGCTCTGGAACTCGGCCATGCCACAGCCAATCTGGTTAACATTGGGCAGAGAGCCGCCGTAATGGGGGCCCCTTGTGTATGCCAGATGCAGCTTCTGGGCCTGTAAACGGGTGGAGCCGATGTCCATCATCACCTCCTCGAAGGCCGCAGTCTCTTCGGCCTGACGCTGCTTCTGCAGCGCGATCTTCTCGCTGAACTTGCGGGGATTGGAAGCTGCAGCCGTGGCGGAGCCGGGCCCTTTCGCGCCCGCCGTCTTCCTCTGCATCCCTCCCCGCAACCCTCCTGGACAAGCCATGGCCCCGCCTCAGCGAGCACCTTTTTTTNGCCCCTTTTTTTTTTTTTTTTTTTTTTTGGTTCTCAGATGTCATTTTAATCTAGTTTTGTACCATACAGTGATTGGGGGTGGGTGGAAAATGTGATTGTTTTCAAGCAAATTCACCTGTCCCAAGATAAATAGCCTGGGCTTCCAAGAACAGTAAAAAGCTTTCCTCCCTGGGGAGTCTCATTCCTGAACTGACAGGACAGGATTTCAGGAAGAACGAGTAAAGAAGAGAGCAAACTAGTGAAGGGAGCCAGGTAGCTTTTTGAATTCTTCCCAGTGTATACTGGAACTAAGCATGTAGGCATCCCTCCTAAGGCAGCACCCCAACCCCAGCCACTCCCACCTGAGGCCAAAGTGCCTCCCCAAAGAAACAGACAGCCATCATTCAGTTCATGACACTCCTCCCCACGGTGCGCCCAGAAGCACAGAAGCCTGAGCAGTTTCGTCCACCATACAACACATGCAGCCTTCAGGCCAAAACCCTCAAGGGCCTTCCTCTACCCTGGCCCCTCGGCTGCTCGCGTGTGCGCCTGGCAACAGAAGAGCGGCCAGTGTGTGTGGGGCTGGGCAGCACGGGAGGGACAGGAATGAGCCACACAGCAAATCCGATGTGGGTCCTGGAACAGGGGAGACATGGTGGCAGGGCCAGTCAGGGCCCACACAAGGACCCATAGGGCTCTGTGTCCTTCATTAATTCTTCTCCAGGCGGTATCTGATCAGAACAGCTTTAGGACCTGTCCCACAGGTGACCTTTAGCTTTATTGTTGAGAAGATAACATGGTTTCCCTTCTAGGTGGGTTACAAGAAAAACAGAATTATTAGGGCATTTCTTCATAAACATAAAATCTAAGTGAGGATGCTGGTAACTGGCATCTTGCTCTATATATGATGAGTCTGACTGCACAGTGAAGATTCATGTATCACTAGACCAGATCTTTCCATCTCCTTAGAGGCTTTTCCTTAAGAAAAGTGCTGGAAAGTCTTCTCTGTGTTTCTCCTTTTTCTAGGCTTCCTTAACTGATCAACAGGCCGCATGTTGAACCCCTTAGCCTTCAACACATACTTATGTTCCTTAGAAGATCTGTATTTATTTTTTAAGATTTTATTCACTTATCCATCAGAGAGAGAGAGAGCACAAGCAGGGGGAATGACAGAGGGAAAAGCAGGCTCCCTGCTGAGCAAGGAGCCTGATGCGGGACTCAATCCCAGGACCCTGGGATCATGACCTGAGGTGAAGGCAGATGCTTAACTGACTGAGCCACCAGGTGTCCCATATTTATTTACACAAATGATAAATGAAAATAATGGAACAGTATGTAATCCAATCACCATACACAAAACTCTTGCTACACAAACTTCTGCCTCTCTTCAGTGCTTCTTTTTTTAATATTTTTTAATTAAATTATGTTAGTCACCATACAGTACATCCCTGGTTTGTGATGTAAAGCTCGATGATTCATTAGTTGCATATAACACCGAGTGCACCATGCAACAAGTGCCCTCCTCACTAGCCATCACCAGTCCATCCCATTCCCCCAGGCCCCTCCCTTCTGAAGCCCTCAGTTTGTTTCTCAGAGTCCATAGTCTCTCATGTTTCATTCCCCCCTCTGATTACACCCCCTTTCTTTATCCCTTTCTTCCCCTACCGATCTTCCTAGTTCTTATTTTTTTTTAAAGATTTTATTTATTTATGTGGCAGAGACAGAGACAGCCAGCGAGAGAGGGAACACAAGCAGGGGGAGTGGGAGAGGAAGAAGCAGGCTCATAGTGGAGGAGCCTGATGTGGGGCTCGATCCCATAACGCCAGGATCACGCCCTGAGCTGAAGGCAGACGCTTAACCGCTGTGCCACCCAGGCGCCCCCCTAGTTCTTATGTTCCATAGATGAGAGATATCATATGATAATTGTCTTTCTCTGCTTGACTTATTTCACGTAGCATTATCTCCACCAATGCCGTCCATGTTGCAGCAAATGTTAAGAACTCGTTCTTTCTGATAGCTGAGTAATATTCCATTGTATATATGGACCACAACTTCTTAATCCATTCATCTGTTGTTCTTGTCCTTCTATCTCCAGAAGACAACACAAGTATAAGTTCTTCCTAGATATTTCTCTATGCATTTAAATGTACACAGCTCTAGAAACTATAGAACACTGATGAAAGACATTGAAGAAGACAAAAAAGAAGGAAAAGCATTCCATGCTCATGGATTGGAAAATACACATAGTTAAAATGTCTATGTTGGAGAGAGGGAGGAAGATGGCGGAGGAGTAGGGGACCCCTTTTTCAGCCGGTCCCCTCAGACAAGTTAGATAGGTACCAGAAGAGCCTGAACATCCATGGAATCAGCCTCAGATGCAGGAAAATACATCTGGATCTCTACAAATGAACATCTCCAGTGCTGAGTATTGAGGTACGAAGTGGGGAGCCGTGAAACCGCGCACAGATATTGGAAGATAAATGGAAGGGGGAGGGAGCCGCCAGGTTCGGGTGCCGGGAAAAGTAGCTACCTGCACGGGGGAGCGAGGGGACTCATGGACCAGCACCCTTGAGAGAACAGACTGGGACCGTGAGCCAGGAGTGCAGGCCACCAGAATTTGATGGAACTCCGGTGTGCTCACTGGAACATGACTTAGACCGGGAGCACTGGGAGCGCCTGGGACCAGCTGGCGGCTAGAGCCGGGCAGTGTTAGAAACACAAAGGACAGAGATGCGCCGGTCCGGGAAGTGAGGGCTGGGATGGCGGGTGTGGGGAGCACATCCCATGACGATGCATGGTTGAGCAGAATACAAGAGAAACAGAGCTAAAGTGGCCAGAACATCAGTGGAGAATGGTCCATGATCCCTCTGTTTTGAGACAGAGGCTGAGATTCAGCCAGGGCTTCTCTGACTCTCAGAAGAAGCATAGCAAACTGTAAGGGAAAGCCGCCAGAGAACAAAAGCCTGGAAATACCGGCTCACAATTTGGCCATTCACATCTCCCCTGGCAGGGGACATGGAGACTCTATCCCAAACAGGGTTGCTTCAGTATTGGCGTGGCAGGCCCCTCCCCCAGAAGGCAGGCTGAAAAATCCAGAAGCCAACATCCCTAAAGCACCTATAAAACAAGGGCACACGGCCTGGTTCCCAGGCAATAATTTGGGCTGTGGACAACCCCGCAACCTCTCCTCATCAGAATGACGAGAAGGAGAAGTACCCCCCAGCAAAGAAATGACAATGAGTCTGTGGCCTCTGCCACAGAAATAATGGATATGGATATAACAAAGTTATCAGAAATGGAATTCAGAGTAACAATGGTCAAGATGATGAGTAGACTTGAAAAAAGTATTAACGAAAATGTTAATGACAATATAGAATCTCTAAGGATGGAAATAAGAGTGAATCTGGCAGAAATTAAAAATTCTAGGAGCCAAATGCAGTCAAAACTAGAGGCTCTGATGGCCAGGGTCACTGAGGCAGAAGAACGTATTAGCGAATTGGAGGATGGGTTAGTAGAAGAAGAAATGAAAATAGAAGCTGGACTTAAAAAAATCCACACCCATGAATGTAGGTCGCCGGAGATCACTGACTCAATGAAACGATCCAATGTCAGAATCATAGGCATCCCCAAGGGGGTGGAGAAAAACAGAGGTCTAGAAGAGATATTTGAACAAATTGTAGCTGAAAACTTCCCTAATGTAGCAAGGGAAGCAAATATTCATGTCCAAGAGGCAGAGAGGAGCCCTCCCAAGTTCAACCATGACAAACCTATGCCATGTGACGTCATTGTTCAATTCGCAAATATTAGATCGAAGGATACAGTATTGAAAGTGATCAGGGGAAAGAAATCTCTCACGTACCAAAGCAAAGGTATCAGAATTACGTCAGACCTGTCTGCACACACCTGGAATAAGAGAAAAGGTTGGGGGCATTTTTAAAGCTCTTTCAGAGAAAAACATGCAGCCAAGGATCCTTTATCCAGCAAGGCTGTCATTCAGAATGGATGGAGAAATAAAGACCTTCCAGAATCTCCAGTCGTTGACCAATTTCATAACCATGAAAACAGCCCTACAGGAGATATTGTGGGGGGTTCTATAAAAGTAAAAAATCCCCAAGAGTTGTACAGAACAAAGTCACAATCTATAGAAACAAGGACTTTACTGGCAGCATGGCATCATTAAAATAATATCTCTCAATAATCAGTCTCAATGTAAATAGCCTGAATGCTTCCATAAAATGCCACAGGGTTGCAGATTGGATAAAAAGAAATGACCCATCCATTTGCTGTCTACAAGAGACTCATTTTGAGTAAAGGGATGGAATACCATCTTTCATGCAAATGGACCTCAAAAGAAAGCTAGGATAGCAATTCTTATATCAGATAGATTGGATTTTAAACTAAAGTCTATAGTTAGAGACACAGAAGGGCACTATATTATTCTTAAAGGATGTATCCAACAAGTGGAGATGACAATTATAAATATATATGCCCCCAACAGGGGAGCAGCAAGATACACAAGCCAACTCTTAACCAGAATAATGAGACATATAGATAAAAATATATTAAAAGTAGGGGACTTCAACACCCCACTATCAGAATTAGACAGAACACCCTGGCAAAATTAGACAGAACACCCTGGCAAAAACTAAGCAAAGAATCAAAGGCTTTGAATGCCATACTCGACGAGTTGGAGCTCATAGACATATATAGAACACTACACCCCAGAACCAAAGAACCGATACCAAAAGACAAATTATTCCCTGCATATTCTCAGACCACAACGCTTTGTAATTGGAACTCAACCACGAGGAATAATTTGGAAAAAACTCAAACACTTGGAGACTAAGAACCATCCTGCTCAGGAATGACTCGGTAAACCAGGAAATCAAAAATCAATTTAAACAATATATGGAGACCAACGAGAATGAAAACACAACGGTCCAAAACCTATGGGATACGGCAAAGGCAGTCCTAAGGGGGAAATACATAGCCTCAAGCCTCACTCAAAAGAATAGAAAAATCTAAAATGCAGTTTTCATATTCTCACCTCAAGAAGCTGGAACAGCAACAGAGGGACAGGCCTAATCCATGCACGAGCAAGCAGTTGACCAAGGTTAGAGCAGAGATCAACGAATTAGAAACTAGGAGTACAGTAGAGCAGATCAACAAAACTAGAAGCTGGTTCTTTAGAGCTGGTCTGCATAACCAACAGAGGATGGCAGGGTGATGGTGTGTGACTCCCAGCTTCTGCCCTGGGCTCTGGATTGCTTGTACTGGGAAAAAGGAGATGCCAGTCAGTGAGGATACTCGAGTCAAGCTGTGGAGAGGCTCATGTGGAGAGAACCCCCATGGCCCGCCATGTGAAGACGCCATCTTGGACATGATTCTCCTGGCCTGGCTGAGCTTTCAGATAAGCCCACGGCCCCGGCCAGTATACTAAGCAGACAAGTCTGCCCCTGAACACCTGATCCAGCAAAACTGTGAGGCACAATACATAGTTACTGTTATTTTCAGCCACTAAATGTGGGGGTGACTTGTTACACACCAGTAGATATTTAATGCAATAATGCAACTTGAAAATATTTTTTATTTTGATAGATGAGGTAACTTCTTTTACGTTTGTTGGTATGATGAATGCATTTGATCCTAATCTGTTGATTTGTGCTGTGATATCTAGATGTATCTATCTATGTATAGATACAGATTATATGACTATGTATTTATGTACCTCTGTCTTTTGGGGAGATTCCCAATACATATATATTATATATGTGTATGTGTATGTATCTGTATACATATGTATGTATCTATATCTCTTTCTGTATAAGAAGCAGTTTCCTCAGATACACACATGTACTTAAACCGTCTTATACTATGTGGTCTGTTCCTATAAACTTCTTGAATGTTAATTATTAGAGATTTAGGGAGGTTGTACTTGCTTTCCAGTCGTGTCCTTTGTAACCACTCTTCATAAAAGGCTGTGCTTCCCTCTGACCTTAGGCAGGGTCTTTGGGGTCCTTACTCTGAGTGACAACAAAGGGGCTTCCCTCCTCCTCCTCCTTCTACTCTTTCTTTCCTTTCTTCTCCTCCTCACCCCAGCATTTATAAAAAATTACTTTTCTTAAGGAAAAAAAAAAGAAGCTGGTTCTTTGAGAGAATTAATAAAATTGACAGCGCTCTGGCAAGACTTATCCAAAAGAATAAAGGACCCAAATTAATAAAAATATGAATGAAAAAGGAGAGGTCACAACCAACAAAATGAGATTGGAAGGATTATTAGAAACTTTTATCAACAGCCTTATGCCAATAAATTAAGCAATCTGGAAGACATGGAGGCCTTCCTGGAAACCCATAAACTACCAAGACTGAAACAGAAATAAATTGATTTTTTAAGAAGGTCTATTAATGACGAAGAGATTGAGTCAGTGATAAACAATCTTCCAAAAAAAAAAAAAAAAAGTCCAGGCCCGGACAGTTATCCTGGGGAATTCTACCAAACATTCAAAGAAGAAATAATACCTATTCTCCTAAAGGTATTTAAAAAAATAGAAACAGAAGGAAAGCAACCAAACCCATTCTATGAGGCCAATATTACCTTGATCCCCAAACAAGGCAAAGGCCCCAACAAAAAGGAGAATTACAGACCGATTTCCCTAATGAATATGGATGCCAAATTCCTCAACAAGATCCTTGCTAATAGAATCCAACTGTACATTAAAAGGATTATCCATCATGACCAAGTGGGATTCATCCCTGGGATGCAGGGGTGCTACAACATTCGCAAAACTATCAGTGTCTTAGATTTTATTCAGAAACAAAAATTCAGAAATCATATGATTCCCTCAATAGATGCAGAAAAAGCATTTGACAAAATACAACATCCTTTCATGATTAAAACAATACAGAGTTTAGGAATAGATGGTACATTTCTCAAGATCATAAAAGCCATCTATGAAAAACCTACACCAAATATTATTCTCAGCAGTGAAAAGCTGGAAGCCCTTCCCATAAGATCAGGAACACGACCAGGATGCCCACTCTCGCCACTATTATTCAGCATAGTACTAAAAGTCCTTGCAACAGCAATCAGGCAACAAAAAGGTATAAAACGTATCCAAATTGGCAAAGAAGAACTCAAACTGTCTCTCTTTGCAGAGGACATGATACTCTATACGGAAAACCGAAAAGAATCCACTCCCAAATTATTAGAAGTTATAGAGCAATTCAGTAATGTGGTGGGATACAAAACCAATGCTCAGAAATCAGTTACATTTCTATACATGAATAATGAGACTGAAGAAAGAGAAATTAGTGAATCCATCCCATTTACAATAGCACCAAAAACCATACGTTACCTTGGAATTAACCAGAGTCGTAAAGGACCTATATTTTAGAAACTATAAATCACTCTTGAAAGACATTGAAGAAGACACAAAAAGATGGAAAAATATTCCATGCTCATGGATCGGAAGAATTAACATAGTAAAAATGTCAATGCTACCCAGAGCAAACTACACTTTCAATGCTATCCCAATCAAAATACCGAGAACATTTTTCAAGGAACTGGAACAAATAGTCCTTAAATTTGGATGGAACCAGAAAAGGCTCTGAATCACCAAGGAACTGTTGAAAAGGAAAAACAAACCTGGGGGCATCACAATGCCGGATTTCGAGCTGTACTACAAAGCTGTGATCACCAAGACAGCATAGTACTGGCACAAAAACAGACACATAGACCAATGGAACAGAATAGAGAACCCAGAAATGGACCCTTGGCTCTTTGAGCAACTAATCTTTGGTAAAGCAGGAAATAACATCCAGTGGAAAAAAGACAGTCTCTTCAAAATATGGTGCTGGAAAAAATTGGACAGCTACATGCAAAAGAATGAAATTTGACCACTCTCTCACACCATACACAAAAATAAACTCCAAATGGATGAAAGTCCTTGATTTGAGACAGGAATCCATCAAAATCCTAGAGGAGAACATAGGCAACAACCTCTATGATATTGGCCAAAACAAACTATTTCATGACACATCTCCAAAGGCAAGAGAAACAAAAGATAAAATGAATTTGTGGGACTTCACTAAGATAAAAATATTCTTCACAGCCAAGGAAACAGTCAAAAAAAACTAAGAAGTAGCCCACTGAATGGGAGAATATATTTGCAAATGATGCTACAGGTAAAAGACTGGTATCCAAGTTCTACAACAAACTTCTCAAACTCAATACATGAGAAACAAAGAAACAAATCATAAAATGGGCAGAAGATATGAACAGAGAGTTTCCAATGATGACATACAAATGGCTAACAGACACATGAAAAAATGTTCAAAATCATTAGCCATCAGGGAAATTCAAATATGGCTAACAGACACATGAAAAAATGTTCAAAATCATGGAGTAGGGGACCCCTTTTTCAGCCGGTCCCCTGAGTTGAGCTGGATAGGTACCAGACCAGCAGGAACATCCATGGAATCTGCCTGAGACCCAGGAAGATACATCTGGAACTCTACAAATTAACGTCTCCGGCGCTGAGTATCAAGGTATGGAGCGGGGAGCCGTGAAACCGTGCACAGATATCGGAAGATAAACAGAAGGGGGAGGGAGCCGCCGTGACAGGGCGCCGGGAAACGGTAGCCACCTGCACGGGGGATCGGACGGACCGTGGACCCGCACACTCGAGACAGCAGACTGAGACCGTGAGCCGGGGGCGTGTGCTACCGAGCATCTCATGGACCTCCAGAACTCCAGTGTGCTCACTGGGTCCAGACTTAGAACGGGAGCTCCAGGAGCACGCACGGGCGACTGGCAGCTAGGGGCCACCTGCACCGGAGAGCGGGCAAACCGCGGACCCACAGCGTTGAAACAGAAGCCTGAGACCATGAGCCGGGAGCGTGTGCCACCAATCATCTCACAGAGCTCCGGTGTGCTCACTGAATCCGGGCTGAGACCGCGAGCTCCAGGAGCTTGTGCGGGGCGGCTGGCGGCTGGTGGCTGGCAGTTGGAGGGCCACCTGCACGGGGGAACAGGCGGACGTGCGGTCAGTACACTCGTGACACCAGACTGAGACGGGGAGCTCCGGGAGTGCACACTTGGGGGCTGGCAGCTGGCGGCAAGAGGGTCACCTGCATGGGGGAGCAGGCGGACGTGCGGTCGGCACCCACAAGACACCAGACTAAGACTGGGAGATCCGGGAGCCTGCGCGGGGCGGCTGGCGGCCGATGGCTGGAGAGGTTGGAAACACAAAGGACAGAGACGCACCGGCCCTGGAAGTGAGGCTTGGACGCCAGGTGAAGGGCGCACAGCCTGGGATGCTGCAGGGTTGAGCAGCACCAACAGAAACAGAGTTAAAGTGGCAAGAACTTCAGTGGAGAAAGATCCGCGATCCCTGTGTTCTGAGACAGAGGCTGAAATTCGGCAGCTGCTGCTCTGACTCTCAGAAGAGGCACAGCAAACTGCCAGGGAAAGCTGCCAGAGAACAGAAGCCTGGAAATACCGGCTCACAGGGTGCCCATCCCCATCCCCCCTCGCAGGGGACACGTAGACTCTACCCAAACAGAGTTTCCTGAGTACGGGTGCAGCAGGCCCTCCCCCAGAAGGCAGGCTGAAAAATCAAGAAGCCCACAAGCCGGAGCGCATGAGTGGCATAGTCATTAAGTGCCTGTCTTCAGATTAGGGTGTGAAAACAGCGTTCTGGAAAGTAGTCCAACATCGGGCTTCTCCACCGGGAGCCTGCTTCTTCCTCTCCCACTCCCCTGCTTGTGTTCCCTTTCTTGCTGACTGTCTGTCTCTCTCAAATAAATAAATAAAATCTTTAAGGAAGAAGCCCATATCCCTAAGATCTTTATAAACAAGGGTGCACAGCCTGGGTCCCGGTCCATAACTTGGGCTATGGACAACCCCGCAATCTCTCCTCATCAGAATGGGGAGAAGGATGAGTCCTCCCCAACAAAGAAAAGATAATGAGTGGGTGGCCTCTGCCACAGAATTAATACATATGGATGTATCTTAATTATCAGAAATGGAATTCAGAGCAACAATTGTCAAGATGATGAGTAGACTTGAAAAAAGTATTAACGAAAACATTGCTGAGAATATAGAATCCCTAAGGGCAGAAATGAGTAAAATTCTATGAGCCAAATGCAGTCAAAACTAGAGGCTCTGACAGCCAGAGACACCAAGGCAGAGGAACGCATTAGTGATTTGGAGGATGGGTTAGTAGAAGAAAAAACGAAAATAGAAGCTGGTCTTAAAAAAATCCACGCCCATGAATGTAGATTACGGGAGATTACTGACTCTATGAAACGATCCAATGTCAGAATCATCGGCATCCCTGAGGGGGTGGAGAAAAACAGAGGTCTAGAAGAGATATTTGAACAAATTGTAGCTGAAAACTTCCCTAATAGCTGAAAACTTCCCTAATCTAGCAAGGGAAACAAACATTTGTGGCCAAGAGGCAGAGAGGACACCATCCAAGCTCAACCACGACAAACCTATGCCAAGTCACGTCATAGTGCAATTCACAAATATTAGATGCAAGGATACAGTATTGAAAGAGGCCAGGGTAAACAAATTTCTCACGTACCAAAGCAAAGGTATCAGAATTACGTCAGACCTGTCTACACAGACCTGGAATGAGAGAAAGGCTTGGGGGCTTATTAACCAATTTCGTCTTTCAGAGAAAAACATGCAGCCAAGGATCCTTTATCCAGCAAGGCTGTCATTCAGAATTGATGGACAAATAAAGACGTTCCAGAATCGCCACTTATTAACCAATTTCGTAATATGACACTAGCCCTACAGGATATATTAAGGGGGGTTCTATAAAGGAAAACAGGCCCCAAGAGTGATACAGAGTGGAGAGTAACAACTGATACAAACAAAGACTTTACTGGCAACATGGCATCATTAAAATTCTATCTCTCAGTACTCAGTGCAAATGTAAACGGTTTGAACTCTCCTATAAAAGGCCACAGGGTTGCAAATTGGATAAAAGACATGACCCATCCATTTGCTGACTAAAAGAGACTCATTTTGAACACAAAGTTGCATTCAGACTTAGAGTAAGGGGATGGAGTACCATCTTCCATGCAAATGGACGTCAAAAGAAAGCTGGAGTAGCAATTCTCATATCAGATAGACTATTTTAAACTAGAGGCCATAGAGAGAGATACAGAAGGGCATTATATTATTCTTAAAGGAAATATTCAACAAGTGGATATGACAATTATTAATATATATGCCCCCAACAGGGAGCAGCAAGATACACAAGCCAACTCTTAACCAAAATAAAGAGACATATAAATAAAAACACAGTAATAGTAGGGGACCCCAACACCCCACAATCAGAAATAGAAGGAACACCCTGGCAAAAACTACGCAAAGAATCAAAGGCTTTGAATGCCATACTCGAAGAGTTGGCACTCATAGATATATATAGAACACTACACCCCAGAACCAAAGAATNTTCTATTCTAATGCCCATGGAACATTCTCAAGAATAGATCATGTCCTGGGACACAAAACAGGTCTCAACCAGTACGAAAAGATTGAAATTATCCGATGCATATTCTCAGACCACAACGCTCTGAAATTGGAACTCAACCACAAGGAAAAATTTGGAAGAAACTCAAAACTTGGAGACCAGGAACCATTCTGCTCAGGAATGACTCGATAAAACAGGAAATCACAAATCAATTTAAACAATTTATGGAGAGCAAACAGAATGAAAACACAACGGTCCNCTGCAAAGGCAGTCCTAAGGGGGAAATACATAGCCATCCAAGCCTCACTCAAAAGAATAGAAAAATCTAAAATGCAGTTTCTATATTCTCACCTCAAGAAACTGGAACAGCAACAGAGGGACAGGCCTAACCCACTGACAAGGAAGGAGTTGACCAAGATTAGAGCAGAAATCAATGAATTAGAGACCAGAACCACAGTAGAGCAAATCAACAGGAATAGAAGCAGGTTCTTTGAGAGAATCCATAAAATTGATAGACCACTGGCAAAACTTGTCCAAAAACAAAGAGAAGACTGAGATTATTAAAATTATGACTGAAAAGGGAGAGGTCACGACCAGCACCATTGAAATTGCAAGGATTATTAGAAACTTTTATCAACAGCTATATGCCAAAAAACTAAACAATCTGGAAGAGATGGAGGCCTTCCTGGAAACCTATAAACTACCAAGACTGAAACAGGAAGAAATAGATTTCTTAAATAGGCCAATTAACTATGAAGAAATTGAGTCAGTGATAAACAACCTTCCAAATAATAAAACTCCAGGCCCAGACGGTTTTCCTGGGGAATTCTACCAAACATTCAAAGAAGAAATAATACCTATTCTCCTAAAGCTATTTCAAAAAATAGAAACAGAAGGAAAGCTACCAAACTCATTCTATGAGGCTAATATTACCTTGATCCCCAAACCAGGCAAAGACCCCCTCAAAAAGGAGAATTACAGACCGATTTCTCTAATGAATATGGATGCCAAAATCCTCAACAAGATCCTTGCTAATAGAATCCAACAGTACATTAAAAGGATTATCCATCATGACCAAGTGGGATTCATACCTGGGATGCAAGCATGGTTCAACACTCGCAAATCAGGTATCAGTTGAGACCTGTTTTGTGACCCAGAGCATGATCTATTCTGGAGAATGTTCCATGTGTATTAGAATAGAATGAGTATTCTTTTGTTCTGGGGTGTAGTATTTTATATTTATCTATGAGGTCCAACTTGTCTAGTATGGCATTCAAAGCTCTTGTTTCTTTGTTGATTTTCTTCTTAGGTGATCTATCTATTGCTGATAGTGGAGTGTTGAGATCCCCTACTATTAATGTATTTTTATCTATATGTCTCTTTATTCTGATTAAGAGTTGGCTTATGTCTCTTGCTGCTCCCCTTTTGGGGGCATACATATTTATAATTATCATATCCACTTGTTGGATACATCCTTTAAGTATAATATAGTGCCCTTCTGTATCTCTAACTACAGTCTATAGTTTAAAATCCAATCTGTCTGATATAAAAATTGCTACCCCAACTTTCTTTTGAGGTCCATTGGCACGAAAGATGGTATTCCATCCCCTTACTTTCAGTCTGGATGTATCTTTAGGTTCAAAATGAGTCTCTTGTAGACAGCAAATGGATGGGTCATGTCTTTTTATCCAATCTGCAACCCTGTGGCGTTTTATGGGAGAGTTTAAGCCATTTAGANGTATGGGAGCATTTTGGCCATTTACATTGAGACTGATTATTGAGAGATATGATTTGAATGATGCCAACTTGCCTGTAAAGTTTTTCTTTCTATAGATTGTGACTTTCTATTCTTTCGACTCTTGGGGCCTTTTTACTTTTATAGAACCCCCTGTTAGTATCTCCTGTAGGGCTGGTTTCGTGGTTATGAAATTGGTCAGTGACTGGCGATTCTGGAAGGTCTTTATTTCTCCATCAATTCTGAATGACAGCTTTGCTGGATAAAGGATCCTTGGCTGCATGTTTTTCTCTGAAAGAGNGTGCAAGTTTTGTTCTGAAAGTGCTTTAAAAATGCCCCCCCAGCCCTTTCTCTCATTCTAGGTCTGTGCAGACACGTCTGACATAATTCTGATACCTTTGTCTTGGAACGTGAGAATTTTCTTTGCCCTGGCCACTTTCAATACTGTATCCTTGGATCTAATATTTGCGAGTTGCAGTACAAAGTTATGTGGCATAGGATTGTCGTGGTTGAGCTTGGGAGGGGTCCTCTCTCCTCTTGGACACGAATGCTTGTTTCTTTTGCTAGATTAGAAGTTTTCTGTTAGTTTTTTTTTTAAATTTTATTTTATTATATGATGTTAAACACCATACAGTACATCCCCAGATTCCGATGTAAAGTTTGATGCTTCATTAGTTGTGTATAACACCCAGTGCACCATGCAATACGTGCCCTCC
>NW_023255478.1:26736-26911 GCF_002007445.2 Ailuropoda melanoleuca
GACATACAAATGGCTAACAGACACATGGAAAAATGTTCAAAATCATTAGCCATCAGAGAAATTCAAATCAAAATCACACTAACATACCAACTTATGCCAGTTAGAATGGCAAAAATTGACAAGGCAAGAAACAACAATTGTTGGAGAGGATGTGGAGAAAGGGGATCCCTCCTAC
>NW_023255478.1:26950-40747 GCF_002007445.2 Ailuropoda melanoleuca
GGAATGCAAGTTGGTACAGCCACTCTGGAAAACAGTGTGGAGGTGCCTTAAAAAGTTAAAAATTGAGCTACCCTATGACCCAGCCATTGCACTACTACAAAATACTTTTGGTATTTACCCCAAAGATACAGATGTAGTGAAGAGAAGGGCCATATGCACCCCAACGTTCATAGCAGCATTGTCCACAATAGCTAAATCCTGGACGGAACCGAGATGCCCTTCAACAGATGAACGGATTAAGAAGTTGTGGTCCATATATAAAATGGAATATTACAGAAAGAACGAGTTCTCAACATTTGCTGCAACATGGATGGCACTGGATGAGATAATGCTAAGTGAAATAAGTCAAGCAGAGAAAGACAATTATCATATGATTTCTCTCATCTATGGAACATAAGAACTAGGANGAAGATCTGTAGGGGAAGAAAGGGATAAAGAAAGGGGGGATAATCAGAAGGGGGAATGAAGCATGAGAGACTATGGAGTATGAGAAAAAAACTGAGGGCCTCAGAGGGGAGGGGGGTGGGGGAATGGGATAGACTGGTGATGGATAGTAAGGAGGGCACGTATTGCATGGTAAATAAAAACTTTCATCCTGCAAGACCTATTAAGAAAATGAAAAGTTAATAAACAGTGTAAGAGAAACTATATAAAGAACTCAAAACTCAACTGTAAAAAACAAAACAACACCCATCCACTTGGAAAATGACCAAAACACACAAATACACATTTCACTGAAGATATACAGATGTCAATAAGCACATGAAAGGATGTCAAAGGCAGATGAAAACAACAATTAATATCACTACATACCTATCAGAATGGCTAAAATATACATAAAAATAGTAAGAACACAATGCTGTGGAAGATGCAGAGGAAATGGATCACTCATTCATTGTTGGTGGGAATGTAAAAGGGTACAGTCACTCTGAAAAACATTTTTGTAGTTTCTTCGAAAAACAAACATGCAACTATCATATGAGTCAACAATTAAAATTACAATCCCAGGTGTTCTTCCCATAGAACTGAAAAGGTAGATTTGCACAAAAACCTGCACATGAAATTTCATAACAGCTTTATTCATAAAAGACAAAAACTGGGGGAGGGGGAAATGAGGTGTCCTTCAATGGTGAATGGTTAAACTGTCGTATGACTCCATGATGGAACAGCTCATAGCATGTGATGGAATGAATGATAGATGGACACAATACCAGAGAATTATGTTGAGTGAAATGCCAGTCCCAGAAGTTTACATATTATACGATTCCATTTTTATGTTGTTCTGAACTGATTTAAACTATACACATGGAGAACAGATTAGTGATTGCCAGAGTAGAGAGGGAATGAAGAGAGCAATGGTAGTGATCCTTGTGGTTAACCGAATGTTCTGTATTAATGTTGATATCCTGGTGGGGATATTGTAGTATTGTTTTGCAAGATGTTACCATTGGTACACAAGATCTCTCAGTATTATTTTTCACAACAGTAAATTGACAAGTATCTCAAAATAAGCTAAAGTATCAAATTCAGTTAATGCTTCCTCTCTCCTCCACTTCTAAAGCAAAAACAAAATCTACTTTAGTCCTCTTTGTGTATCTTTCAAATCTATCATTCTTTCCTTCTTTCACAGCCTTAATCTCTCCCAGATTATTACAATTACATCCCAGCTGACTTCATTGACATTGGATCTGTCCCCTTTTGAATAATTCCCTCACATTTAATTCAATTTGATAAGACTATATTTAATTATACAATCACTGTGTGCCAGGAATTAGGTTGGGTTCTAGAGCTATAAAAGAAATTGTGGCCTCTCCATAATTAAAGAGATGCATGAAAAATGTGCTATTGTATTTCAGTGAGATAAACTCCAAAAAAGAAGCATTCATCTAAATTGTGGATGAAGAGGGAATATAAACTTCTGTTTGGGAGGACAGGTGGCATTTTTCAGTTATTATAAGCTCATATCCTTTCTAAAGCACATATCCACTTATTTATCACTCTGCTTCAAAAGTTAGCAGTGATTTCCCCCGTGTTAATGCATGTACTATTTGAGAAGAAAGCTACAGATTAGAAATTATCTAGAAAGCTATTTCCTCATTAATAAACATTCTTTTTTAAAAAAGATTTATTTATTTGAGAGAGAGAGAGAATGCATGAGTGAGGGGGCAGAGGAAGAGGGAAAGAGAATCTCAAGCAGACTCCACGCTGAGTATGGAGCCCCACACAACCATGAGATCACAGTCTGAGTGGAAACCAAGTGTGGATGCTCAAGCCACCATGCCACACAGGCACCCCCAAAACATTTTCTTGTAGTTTGGGGAAAAGAGAGAGCAAGTTATAAAGAATTTCTTGTTCTATCTTTATCCTAAAAAATTCAGTTAAAAAAGGCATGCAGGTTGGAACAGAGAGAAACCATATAAAATTAGTAGAATTCACTTGTAATACAAGGTTCTGTGGCTAAGATAATGAGAGCACACCTTAGAAAAGTACATGTAAGTTTCTTAAAACAAAGTGGAACTGGTTAAGCCTAAATATTCTCTCTCTATGCCTAGATAATTTCTAGCTATTGAACAAAACAATAACAACTGAAAATGGAGATCAGTGGGGCTACTGTATTATTCTATTGTATTTTTAGTCTCATTATCAATATAACAATTAAGTATATTGTTAATCATTTCACTTTTTAAACATAAGCAGTACACTGTAACTTTAAAAAAATAATGATTTTATCCTTTATCCTCTGTCCTTATGTGTGACCTTGGTTAACAAATGTTTACTTACTATTTATAGTGGAGGAATAATAAGGAAAATTATTTGTAGTCAGCCAATCTGTTACTTGTAGGTTGTAGAATCAGTGTTATAAGGAACAATAATTTCTGAAATGTATTTTCACAACAGAACCTCGATGAGAGAAAAAAAGAACCACACAGGTTTGCCAATACTGCAGGCTGTTTGCTAACTCAGAAGAACACTGCTCATCAGGTGGCAGTTAAAGAAAAAAAAAAAAACAGTGTCTGGGAGGAAATGATGACTTGAAAGAGAACAGACTTTATGGTCAGAGAGGTAATGTCATGCAGTGAGTGGTTTGCAGACGTCAGGCAGGACAGATTAAATCCAAGTCTCTGTATTTACTACGTGTCTGATTTGGTGCAAACTACTGGGTTTCCTTAAATGTCAGTGCTCCTCGTTAAACTGATGTCAGTAATAAAAATATCTACTAAATTGGGGTGATTGCTCAAATTAAATGATATACAGGTAAAATACTTAGCTGGATCCTGGCCAAAAACAAGTGCTCAGTAAATGTAAATTTTTATTACTACTATCTTAAAAATAAATGTATTCAGAGGAGCTAGTACATTAAATTTTTAAACTGTAGCTGAATATACAGTTGACATTCTTCGCAAATCACACAACCAGATCTTCATCTAAGAGCAGTCTTTTTTACTTAATGAGTCTTACCTTGCACTTCCTTCACTGTGTGTTGGTGAGACTCTAGCACACTCCTAAGATGTTTTCGGAAAATCAGGGTCAAATTAGAATTCCCAGAAATAGATAAAGGCACAATTGTTTGACCATATTGATCCAAATCCATTTGTCTGGCCTTTTCATCCTTTTCATGTAAAAACTTATTAGCCCCTGAGAGAAAAGTAAAGGAACCTAGAAGTGCCAGTATCTGTAGCAAAATCAATTTCCAATTCCGCCAACTGAACATCGCCCTCTTTATGAACAGGGCACAGAACTGCTGGTGATAGAGGGAATACTAAAGAAGGAAGAAAACAAACATAATATTACAATATTCCTAGACACAGAGGTGAAATTCATTAAGATGAATGAACACTCTGGAATTTTATGGTGGAAGACACATAAAAATTTAAATAAATACTGAGAACAGAATCTAAGCATAGTGTGATACTACATAAGAGTATGATCAGTCTTTTCTTTATAAGGCATGGGTCAACAAACTATGACCTGTTTTTGTAAATCAAATTTTCCTGGAACACAGCTATATATCCATTTATTTCTGTGTTGTCTATGGTTGTGTTTGTGCTACAAGGACAGGATGCAGTGACTGCAAGAGAGATCATGTGGCCAACCCCACCTTACATATCTATTATTCCCTTATGTAAGCTTGTTGCCCTCTGTTGTAAGGTATTAAATACAGTGTTTAAGGTCTGACGTTTCATATAACACACTTGAAATCTCAACAGGATGATTTCCCCAGACTCCTAAAAGTCAGAAAACCAGGCTTCTTTATAGGAGGAAGAGATAAGGAAAAGGAGGAAGGAGAAGGAAAGAAATGCTGGGTAACTCACAGGGACTTCCCATGCTGAGGACTGCACTGATCAGAGAAAGATCCCTCATGCATTATCAATTTCCATTGCAAAAATTTACAACATTGGGCATGTTTTATTACTAAAAATCATGCTCTTTCCAGTTCACAGCCTCAGTGAACTACCAAATTTCTGGGTTAGCAATTTGAAAAAAAAAAAGAATTCTAAGACATAAAAAAGAACTGAGGAATAGCAATGGTGAGAGTGTCAGCTGAGATTTTTACCTAGACCTCATTGCTTCTGCATTGGGAAATTAATCAGGTTGTGGTACAGACTGCTCCCTGTCTGGTAGGGTGTGGTGGTGAAGAACTCCATACTGCCTTTGTTCAAATAGTAAACAAAAATGTACCTCTTGTGTCCTAATCAAATAAATATACATCAGGTTTCTTAGCAAAGGTGCTTACCCCAGTATTAAACATAATAGCAGGGCTTTCATTCATGGTAGAACAATTGCTTGACATATTCCTATTCTGGTTCTTCACTGAGACTTCACTCATCACAAAGGGAGGTAGAGTTTGGGTAGCTTGGATATCTGTTTGTGAATCTTCCAGATTACTGACTCTACATAAAAAAAAATAGTATACAACGGATTTAATTTCAACTCTACCCCATAATAACTTGTTTGGAGAATGTAAGTTATAACATTCAACTCAGAAGGTGCCTTGGTTTGCTTACTGACTTGGCAGGGGCATTTTATGGAGGCAACAGGGTAACTCTGGTAGAGGATTGGTTCCCAAACACGAATCACAGGATTGCTGGCAGACCATAATGAGGCTAGGAAAATTAGGGCAAGGTATTGAATGTTTCATTAAGTTGAACTCATTGAAGTTAAAGATTAACATCTAATTCATACTTTCGGTAAATCAAAATATCTGTTCTTTTTTTAAAACGATAGTGGCACTTTTTTTGTGTTATTACTGTAAAAAAAAATTGTGTCAGTTCTCTCCTCTCCACACCTCTTAAATTTCCAATGTGTGACTCTGAGTTTGGTGAGTTTACCAAAGGGACCAAGATGTGATTCTTAGTCCCCAATGGTTTTTATTTTCCCTATGCATCATTGCTCACCTAAAAAAGACTTCTTCCATGGTAGTAATAGAGACACCAAAGCTAGAAATGCCTAACTCATACCGTCTCTTTTCCAGATCAGTAAATAGATCTTCAAAGCTAGAATAAGAATTAGAAAAAAATTAGAAGGGGAAGGAAAAGGGGGAAGGGGAGGAGTAAAAGTTAGTACCAAATCAGAAGATTTTCATATTTATATATTTTTATCCTGAACTGATTTCCCTTCTGCAGTGGGGAAAATGTAGCTTAGTCTTCACTTCAATACTTAAATAGAAACTAGTAAACTGCTCTAGCACATTGTTTCCCATTCTACTTAATTCTCAAAAACACACAATTTTGGTCTTCTAATAATACCAAGAGACTCTATATGTGTTAATAACTCTAGCTAGCTCACATGAATTAACTTATCACACAGATATACACGCTATGGTTCTTATTATTCAGCAAGTTTAAAAAATTTTTTCAAATTAACAGGAGAAAAAAGCCACTCATATAGTCAATGGAGCAGGTGTAGTAGAAATGGGAGACACAGACAGAACCAAGTGATTTAATAGTCAAGAAAAGCCATGGAAATTGAGCCAGATGCAATGTAGAGACATCAAGACTTTTAAAGAATAGTTTTCCTGAGAAGATTTTACAGTACTTCATGTTTAAAAGATGATCTTTTCCAAAAACCTCCAGGTCTCAAAACCATCAAATATGTTTTTAATGAGGAGCATGTAAACTAGGCACACTCTCAGTGTTGGAGGAGCTAAAAATTCCCTCTTTTGGAAGATCTATCAAAATTTCCTCCATATTCAAACTTAAATTATTTTCCATTTAATTCTATTTAGTTTTGCACATTGGTTCTAAACTAACACCATTAATTATATAGAACAGGTATAATCTACCCACATGACAGCCCTTCACATGTTTTAAGTCCATTTCCTCTGGTGTTTCTTCATTCCCAATGCTTGGCTTTTCTTTTCTCTTTTCTTTTCTTTTGTTTCCCTAGTGATTTTTTTAATAATAATTTTTTATTATGTTAGTCACCATACAGTACATCCTTAGTTTTTGATGTAATGTTCCATGATTCACTACTTGTCTATAACACCCAGTGCACCATGCAATATGTGCCCTCCTTAATACCCATCACTGGCCTATCCCAATGCTTGGCTTTTCAACTAGGAGTAACACATTTTCTTCTTTTTCTTTAATTTTAGTTAAGAAATTGATGTGTACATCATATAAAATTTAGAACTGAATGTACAAAAATAAAAATATCACAACATCATGGCCCATAGGTATCCACTGTTAATACACTAATATTTTGGCATATTTATTTATTTTTGTTTCCTTTGGCTTTATACAATATATGACAAAATTAAACTGTATGAGGCTTTAAAATGCACAAATACAGCACGAAGTGGAGATAAATATCCATTAACAGCTTAATGAATAAATTCTGGTATGATATTATGAAATAATAAGATCTAAGTAAAGTGTAGATTTCTCCTTGGTTATCTTAAAAATGGGAAGTCCTTAAAGTCCTACCATAAACAGTTGACCAAAAATGCAGGTAAGTAAACAAGATTCAGAACATTATTATGATAGGATTTCATTTCTGTTAAATCATAAAACTAATTTATTATTATTATTGAGTCCATGTCAATATATGTATGTGATCTACAACATATTATACTTATGTCAGTATATGCATGTAATGATCCTGAAAATTATACACAGAAATTTTCCTTGTGATTATTCCCATAGGGAGTGATTATGGGAGACTTTCACTTTCTAATTCATACACTCCAGAACTAAATAAGTTTCTTGATTTTGTCATCATGCAATCATGTGTTGATTAGCACACCCTAGGCTCCTCAGTGATATTCAGTAAGGAAAAAAGATAGTAATAGATAAATAAACTAAAAAATTGTATGAGCCAATCATAATGGGAAAAACATATATTTTTCTAATGTTTTATTATATATAATAAGCAAATATAAAAATTATACATTCTATATATCCTATATATTATACTTGAGAGGAACACAAAAAAATATTAAAAAGAAAAAAAATTGACCACCTTGAGTATAGCTGTTTTTCCCATTGTTTATTATATATGATATATAATACATATAAATATATATATGTTATGAAGACAATCTATAATCTACTTAAGATGAGAATACAGAAAAATATGAAAACAGAAAAAAATGTGACTACCTAAAGTATAACACTGCTAACATTTAATATACTTACTTCCATCCATTATAAAGTTTTTTTCATTACATATATATTTCTTTTTAAGATTTTTNTATATGATATATAATACATATAAATATATATATGTTATGAAGACAATCTATAATCTACTTAAGATGAGAATACAGAAAAATATGAAAACAGAAAAAAATGTGACTACCTAAAGTATAACACTGCTAACATTTAATATACTTACTTCCATCCATTATAAAGTTTTTTTCATTACATATATATTTTTTTTAAGATTTTTTTTGACAGAGAGAGAGACACCCAGTGAGAGAGGGAACACAAGCAGGGGGAGTGGGAGAGGAAGAAGCAGGCTCCCAGCAGAGCAGGGAGCCCGATGTGGGGCTCAATCCCAGGACCCTGNGCGTCCCAGCCCTCACTTCCAGGGCCCGCACGTCTCTGTCCTTTGTGTTTCCAACCCCGCCAGCCGCCAGCCGCCCCGCATGGGCTCCCGGAGCTCCCTTCTCAGCCTGCTGTCTCAAGCGTGAGGGTCCTNTTTTTTTTTTCCCCGAGGCATCACAAAGTATACTACTTGTAAACGAATTTTCTCATAAATACATACCTGAATAACCAGCCAGATAAGATAGAGAACATTTCCAGAATTCCACAGGGGGATTCTAACAAGTCCTTTCTTAGTCAATAACTTCTTTCCCTGTACCTGCAAGTGTGCATGTGCACACACGTGCACACACACACACACACACACTCCTATGCATCTTACGGAAATTTTATTTATTATTATTTTTAAAAGATTCCATTTTTAAGTAAGTTCTACACCTAATGTGGGACTCAAACGAACAACCCCAAGATCAAGAGTTACACGCTCCACTGACTGAGCCCACCAGACACCCCTCTTATCAAGGTTAATTTTAATTTTAGAATTATGTAAAGATTTTTTTCTTTTCTTGAACTTCATGTAAATGGAATCCTACAGCCTGTACTTTTTTTTAATCCAATGTTTCAATGTCTGTGAGATACATTCATGTCGTATATACCACTAGTTTATTCTTCTTTATTGCTATATTCTTCCATTTTCCTGTTGGACATTTTGGTGGCTTTGGTTTGGAGCTATTATGAATAGCATCTACAAATATAAACACTCTTTTATATCTCTTCTGATGGACATGTGTTTTTAAGGCATATACTAGGAATAATTGCAGGGTCATAGGAAAAGCACATATTTAGCTTAGTAAAAATGGCTGTTCATTTTCCAAAGCAGTTATACTGTTTTATACTTCTATCAGTAATAAGATCCATTTACCATGCTCATATGCTATAGTCTGTCTTTTTAGTTTTAGCCATTCTTGTGGGTGTGTAGTGGTAATGTACTGGTTGGTCTCTATTTTTTGCAGGTTTCCTCATAGTTCTGGGAAAAATTCTTGACATAGTTTTCTCTTTTCTGCCATAAGTATTGGTCAGATCTTTATTAGTCAATCAGGAATTTCACGTCATTTTATCTCATTTTCCCTCCTCCAAACTGTTCTAGAGTCACAGTGTCCTCTTTAATTAGATTGAGACTATAAAGCAGTGAATTTCTGAAGTTTCCTATTTTTGGAAATTATTTTCAAAGTAGGCTTTTCTTATGATTTCTTAGATTGGTGCTTTTATTTCAAAATTCAGTATCCTTTCTACAGCCCATCTTTTCCCCTTTCATCCTTATGAAAGAGATTGATATTTATCCAAGACTGACTTATAATCATATAAAACATGTGGAAGAAATTCTGTCCAAGACGAAGATGAATTTTTGCACGCTTTAGTGATTTCTTAGTTATCATTCTAGGTTTTGGTGTGTGTGTGTGTGTGTGTGTGTGTGTGTGTTTGTGTTTTGCCCTGAATCAACAATGGGATCATTGGTGTCAATTTTTGAAGTTTAAAATTAGAGTGAGATTGGCACATCTCCAGTTTTCTAACACTGTGGGTGTTGATGGGAGAACATAAGACTTTGTAGATAACGTGGCTTATGTTTTAACCCAACTGTATGACCATTACTATTTGATTTAATCTCTTTTGATTTACTACTGATTTAATCTTACTATTTGGTATAATATTTCTTTTTTTTATGATGATATGTTAGTCACCATACAGTACATCATTGGTTTTTGTTTTTGTTGTNAATGGGATCATTGGTGTCAATTTTTGAAGTTTAAAATTAGAGTGAGATTGGCACATCTCCAGTTTTCTAACACTGTGGGTGTTGATGGGAGAACATAAGACTTTGTAGATAACGTGGCTTATGTTTTAACCCAACTGTATGACCATTACTATTTGATTTAATCTCTTTTGATTTACTACTGATTTAATCTTACTATTTGGTATAATATTTCTTTTTTTTATGATGATATGTAAGTCACCATACAGTACATCATTGGTTTTTGTTTTTGTTGTTTTTTTTTAAAGATTTTATTTATTTATTTGACAGAGACAGACAGCGAGAGAGGGAACACAAGCAGACAGAGTGGGAGAGGAAGAAGCAGGCTCCTAGCAGAGGAACCTGATGTGGGACTCGATCCCAGAACACCGGGATCACGCCCTGAGCCAAAGGCAGACGCTTAACGACTGCGCCACCCAGGTGCCCCCACCATTGGTTTTTGATGTAGTGTTCCATGAGTCATTGTTTGCGTATAACACCCAGTGCTCCATACCATATGTGCCCTCCTTAATACCCTTCACTGGGCTAGCCCATCCCCCAGAGTCTAAAACCCTCAGTTTGTTTCCCAGAGTCCATAGTCTCTTGTGGTTCATTTCTCCTTCTGTTTACTGCCTCCCCCCCCGTTCATTTTCCCCTTCCTTCTCCTAACGCTCTCCCTGCTATTCCTTATGTTCCACAAATGAGTGAAATCATATGATAATTGTCTTTCTCTGCTTGGCTTATTTCACTTAGCATAATCTCCTCTAGTTCCATCCATGTTGATGCAAATGTTGGGTAATCATTCTTTCTGGCTGAGTAATATTCCATTGTATATATAGACCACATCTTCTTTATCCACTCATCTGTTGAAGGGCATCTCAGATCCTTCCACAGTTTGGCTATTGGCTATTGTGGACAATGATTCTATGAACGTTGAGGTGCATATGGCCCTTCTTTTCACTAAGTCTGTATCTTTGTGGTAAATACCCAGTAGCACATTGAGATACCACCTTACACCAGTTAGAATGGCAAAAATTGACAAGGCAAGAAACAACAAATGTTGGAGAGGATGTGGAGAAAGGGGAACCCTCTTACACTGTGGTGGGAATGCAAGTTGGTAGAGCCACTTTGGAAAACAGTGTGGAGATTCCTAAAAAATTAAAAATAGAGCTACCCTATGACCCAGCAATTGGCATAATCTTTCTAAACTTAAGAGTCATCTTGTAAAAAGAGTCACTTGGAAAAAGGTAAAAAAGGTAAAATTAAGTACATTTTATTTTCTTCCCTTATTTGTTGCAAAGCTATTTCACTTGAGCTAACATTTATTCCTCTGAAATCACTTCATAGTGATGTATCTCATATGCACTTCATTATAGCTTGGAAACTTGAGCTTGTTTACAGCTGTGAGAAGCACACTGAAAATTTCTCTTTTTGTTTGTTCTTGTATTTTAAACTTAAAGATCATTCTCTTGAATTGAAAGATTCAGTCAAAACAGGAGTTGAAAAATTTTTTCCCTTGATGCCAGCATTGAAGCTTCTTTTCCTTGACATTCTTGAGGACAATATTTTAGTCTTTTCTTTTCCTCATTTCCAGATCCCAACCTCAAAATCTCATGCCTTTAAGACAAGTCAAGGCCAGACTAGAGGAAGGTTATCAGGACACTTCCACAGAGGCCTCGCATAACATTTATCTGGATCTATTATGTACACATTTAATTTCCTTTTCTTCCTGGCTAATCTGCTGGACCTTATCTCAAATACTGCTCTACCAAATAGATTCTTGTAACCCTCATATATCTTTCCAACTTTGCTGCTTAGGAGCTAAACTTGCTCAAGACACCCTAAATTAATATTAAATTTACTACTTTTTAAACTTCCTTTGAATAACAGATTGGGGTGATAAAATTCCTGATGATATTCAGTATCATTTATCCTTGTTTAATTGAATTTTAGCTGCCACTCTATCTTTTTTGTCTTTGGGATCTGTGGTCAGAATTTCATTTTTGAAGTTTCCAAACAATCTTAAGGTTATGTTATAGAAATTTGCTTTTCTACATATCTTATTCTATATAATGTTGGCCTGTGTCTAAATCTACGAACATCCTTTCTTCTTTCCTGCCATGAAGTTCACCATGATGTAGTAAGTTTCCCATAAAATATCTGACTTTTTCCCCTTCAACCGACATTTTCTTGATTATCAGAATCAGATTTAAAGTATTAGTTTGTTTTTAATTTCCTCCATCTTTCTTCACCTCACCTCCCCACCATCTGAGAGGTAATTGTTGGCAGCCAACCTCAGAGACACATCAGGAGACCTGCTTTGAGGTAAATGAAATATTTATTGCACGTCTATACTTGATAGACAAGATACTATGTTATCTTGCTTAAACCTTGTACCAGGAATAACATATTTCCTCCTTTTAACTTGTAGGAGTTTCACAAAATGGTATTTGTTTCTTTCTTTTATTGTCACCCACTGGTTTCCCTTTATATCTACAGCCCCTAACTCATGAATTTTAAGCATATAAATATTTCCTGATATGTAGCACTATTCTGATAACTCTTTCCTGTCTCTGCATATCACTTCCATTCAATCCACTCACCATGCCACATTCTAAAATTAAGCTTCATTCCAACAAGTCTCAGCATTGTTTTACAGCAAGTTACAATACTGTTTTAAAATTTTAAGAGTATTTTCCTTGCAAGATACATTCAATGAATCAGAATACATGTATGTGCAATTAAAATGCTTCTTCTCTTCCTCATTATTTATTCAGATTTGTAAATAAATCCATACTAGGACAGTATCTTGCAAAAAATCAATGTTCAATTACTATTAGCTATGAATAAAGATCATTAAGAATTCAACCATCATTTCATTTTTTCATATTATATTCTGAAAAAATAGGTCCATATCTATTTCTTTTTCTTAAACTATTTTTTTTCCATTTCTTAGTTTAAAATATTTTCCTATTAGGGGCATNCATTTCATTTTTTCATATTATATTCTGAAAAAATAGGTCCATATCTATTTCTTTTTCTTAAACTATTTTTTTCCATTTCTTAGTTTAAAATATTTTCCTATTAGGGGCATCTGGGTGGCGCAGCGGTTAAGCGTCTGCCTTCAGCTCAGGGCGTGATCCCGGCGTTATGGGATCGAGCCCCACATCAGGCTCCTCTGCTATGAGCCTGCTTCTTCCTCTCCCACTCCCCCTGCTTGTGTTCCCTCTCTCGCTGGCTGTCTCTATCTCTGTCAAATAAATAAATAAAATCTTTAAAAAAATATTTCCCTATTAGGAGTACGTGGGTGGCTCAGTCGGATAAGCGTCCAACACTTGATCTGAGCTCAGGTCTTGATCTCAGGGTTGTGAGTTCAAACACTGTGTTGGGCTCCATGCTGGGTGTGAAGCCTACTTTAAAAAAAATTTTTTTTTAAAATAAAACATCTCCCTGTTAGAAAAACACATTCTTCTCTCATTTCATGACTTTCAAGTTTATTCTATAGTGAGTGCATCATTATATGGCCCAGTAATCCACAATTAGTTGTTCACCCCTTGGATCTTTTTCTGTTCTCTAAGCCCAAATGATTAGTAAGAATATGTGATAAATACCTTCTGCTTCCAAATATGAAGATATGATAAAATATTCTGCTTCAGAATACTTCCATTTCCTGTTTTAGACATTCTTTGAGAATGTCATTTGTGTCCATATGAATGAGGATAGGCAGATAGTGTGGTAAGTTTAAGTTAAGTGCTTTACCTTTATGTCTCCTTCAGAGAAAATCCGTAGCTTCACATGGATCACAGCTATCACAATGGGCCAAAGCACCCATCTGGTTCCCAACTTTTCTGAATGAGTCAACCACCATGTATATCTGAGGATACATATCTAGAATTTTATTTCTAATTCTCTATGATATTTAATTCTCTCATTCCAGCTTATGGTTAGAATCTTAGTTCCATTATGCTGCCTGATCACATTATTCCATGCTGCTGCTTCTCAAGAACTTTCAGATTTACTAAA
>NW_023255479.1:0-8559 GCF_002007445.2 Ailuropoda melanoleuca
TTCGTTTTCTTAAAGCTTAATAAAAGAGGGGCAGCTAAACAATTAATTACTCATGTTTAATTTATGACCAATTTATGCAAATGTTACTTATAATTAGAAATGTATAAGATAAGTACGTACTTCAAAATCAAATGTGGGAAGATGAGTTACGTTATCTTGCAGCTAATTCTCAGAGGCTATTACATACCTTTTTCTTCTCTAGGGCTGCAGTGGATGAAACTACGTCCTAGTATTGGAGGAGGTCTGTTACACACTCCTGTTATTACCGAGAAGTAGCTTAAGCAAAGAAAATCAGATTCATTCTATTTCAAGAGAGGAGAGATTTGTTCAGCCTCTGCCTCTCTAACTATGACTGATCATATGACTGTATTTCTTTGTATTTTCAGCTTTATGTGGTGGAGATGTTCGAGGGCCTAGTGGAACAATCTTATCACCTGGTTACCCGGAATTTTATCCAAATTCTCTGAATTGTACATGGACTGTTGATGTAACTCATGGAAAAGGTAATTTGCCTCATGCAATGATAATTGGACTATCTTCTGAATTTTCATTGCATCTATTTTTATGTCATTGTCCTTTGCAATGTCATTTTGCATGAGCAAAAACAGATCAGTACTAAAATATGCTAACACAAAATCCAGTTTGAGTTACCGCAGCAGAGGATTATGCTTACTTATCTATAGTATTATAATATGCTTATGTTTCTACCAGATTGGTAATGTAAGAGATATTTATTTTCTTTTGATGTATTAAACTAATGGTATTTGGAATTTTCATATGAACAAAATCTGAAACAGGATGGCTTTTTGTCTCCAGTATAGTGTTAAGAGGTTGATTTCAAAAGTTCAAAAGGGAATAGGAAGATGATCTGAAGGGCTGAGCCGATTGTAAAGCTAACATAGCATGTTTATAAACATTGTTTAACATGTTTATGATTATTTATTATAATTATATTCTTCATATGAATTTATAACCATTCTAGAAATACTCATGTCTCGGTCTTCTATCAGAACTGCAGACGTATTTCACATAATTTATTGAGAGTATAAAATTGCACTGTACATGTGGTCGATGTTAATAAATGTCATTTGAACAAACAAAGGCCCTGTAGAACTAAATATGGTTCATTCATGCAATACAACCAAACTAATAAAGTAGCAATAGATGTGATTAAGGGAACACCTTAGTGGGAAAATGGTCATCCTAACATATAAAAACAAAATGGATTAAAATTATTTACCTACAGATTTCTATGTGCTAATCTTTTAAAAAGAGTGAATTTAATCATTTTAAAAACTGCTTTGGGGAAGTAGTTTTTCTTTTAGCTCTGTTGTTAAATCGTTACTATCAGTTTTTACTATTATAGCGTACTTGCTGATATTACTATAGAAAATCTTTAAAAAGATCCTAGCAAGGAAAAGATGCTATTACAATTTTTAAAATTAAAGCTTATGTTTAATACATTTGAAGTCACTGCATTCTTGTAAATGAAATTTGCCTTTATTAAAATTATACATCATTTTATTGAGGGTGAGGATTATATTGGAGTTATTATTGTAATGAAATTAAATATTATTGAGAAAAAAGNGTTGAGAAAAAAAGTTAAAATGAGTATTCTGGTACTGAACAGAAGGAATGAGGTGGAAGACTTTGTAAACTGTGCTTTTTGTTTTTCTCCATAATACAAGACCTCTTTGCTGGAAGTTAACCAGAGCATCCTATTATTCCAGCGTGCAGTGGATTAATGGAGTTTAAAATAAGCTTTCTTGTATTATACAAGAAAATGGAGGGCTACATACTGCTTGCTATGTAAATAGAGGTTTAATTAACACTTACGGTTTTGCATCTTCACAGGTTGCAAGTGTTAATTAAATCTGTATTTACATGGCAAGAAATGCAGATTTAGACGCTTTTCTTTAAGAGCCAACAAAATTTGTTGGAAGTAGGACTATTCCAAAGTGTAACCAAAGTTATGTGAAGGATAATCTCTTAAAGTTGGGAGACACTGTCAAGGTAATACAGTCCAGCCTCTCACCCAGTACACCAGTTTCTTTCTATAGTGTTCCAGGAATATGATAAATTGGCCTGATATTGACACTTGTGTTGATGACAAGCTTATTCCTTAAGAAAACTTGCTCAATTTTTGTATGGTTGTAATTATTTGAAAATTATTCTGCCACTATTATCCCTGTTCTGCCCTTTGGAGTTAGACAAAACAAATAAACACACAAAAATAACCTAATCCTTTCTCCACCCTAACTCTGCAATATACCAAGTCACTATTCTGTGCCCATCATGCCTTTCATGTCTGCTACCCCCAGTCCCTTATGCCAGCTTTTTTGGTCCCAGACTTTCCATCAATTCTTTATTGTAAGATATTTTTATTGTCATCACCATTCTAACCACCTTTGTCTGGACGTGTTCCAGTGTATTGATATCTAGGGATATCAATGTCCTTCGATAGTGTTTTTTCCCAGCACAAAACAGGGTATGGCATTATTTAACTCCACAAAGTATTTTCATTAGTGAAGCCTGTACATATTTGTTTTTATTAACTTTTTTGCTCTCATGTCATAGCACTAATTTAAGCCCAAATTTTATATTTGTGCAGTTTTTTTTCTATCTTCAGTGCAAGACTTTTTATTTTAGAGTTGATGTTACCAAGAATCAGTGGACCTTTCAAATGTCTTGTGAAGTAATGTAGGTGTTACTTGCATTTTATAGACAAGAATCTGAAGTCACTAAAGGTTATTTATTTACACTCAAAGCCACAGTGCCTGTGAAGATTGGACAAAGAACTTGAATTTACATCCTATGACTACACATCAATTGCTCTTTTTCTGAAACCACATTACCTCCCTACCTATATCTATATATTTCATTGTCAGGTATGCGTCTTCATCATGACTCTTCATAATCCTGCTTTGTATTTGTTTGTTGTTTGTTTTGCTTACATCTCTTCTACTTACTTAACCTTGAACTGACCCTTTAACCTTTATCCTGATTCAGTAGCCATACTGAAGGGCAGTTCAGGCTTTTATATTTACCCCTCTTATATTTTCTCATATTAATTTTTATCTGGAGTTTTGTGAGATTATTTTGAAACGATTTACATTTCATTTATATTTACATATACAGTCAGAATTTTCTTAAATAAGCATGATCATCAAGACTTTAGTGGTTTATAAAAATCTTAACAGATCTAAGTATCTAAATATTTAAGTTCTAAGAAACTTCAGTTATATCATCAGTAACCTCTTCACCACTTAACACTAAGTCAGGGTGTTTGAATACATACAGTTGTTTCAAATTCAGTTAACTATAGTATCGTTTACCCTGTATTGCTCCTGTTTACAATGACACCAGAAGAAATTTTCCTTAAATATATTGCAGAAATCAAGATGCTAATTATATATTCTAGTCTACTAGAGATCTGGGTGGAGGGGACTGCATTAAAAACAAAACAAAAAACCTTAGGCTTTTAAAGGTGGAATTGTCCTTAGATAAAGCATAGTCTTGTCCAATCCTATATATTTAAAGATTAGGAAAAGGACACTCACTAGTCTGTATAGCACCCTCAGTGTCATAGTTGGTAGCATGACTACAACTGAAACTTAGATATTCAGTATATTTTGATTTTAAGCCCAAATCTTTTCACGTATGTGTGGGACAGTAATTGCCCTCATAGGGCTTCCTGAATGATCATTTTTATGAGAAGATACCATGATGTTGAAACCACTGACTTTTTCCCACTATTCCTCAAATACCCACTGCCCTATTAAGATTGCATGTCCTTACCTATCTGCCCCTTCTTCCTGAAATGTCTATCCTGGAGCTGCATCTCCACAAAATTCTGCTCAATTTTGAAGATCATTATCTTCAGCAGCCTCTGCTGACCTTTTTAACAAGTTGGCTATTTCTATTTCTTTGCTCCTGTACTGCCTTGTCTATACTCTGCTGTACTGACTTAATCACTTTCAGAGCACTTAGCAGAATGTTTGAACTGTTGGTTTAGGTTTGCTTTTTCCCTCAGATACACCAGGAGTTATTTACAGTCTTCTAAATCTTTATATTCTGTAATGCCTAGAGTATAGTAGGTTCTTAGTCATTTCCTTACTTAAATTCATTGACCTTTGGCAGAATTTTGTGCAGTAGTGAAAACATTTTATTCTTTAAACCATCATCTGATAAACAGAAGTTTCCTTTTATAAAGTGGCTGGCTAGGACTGAGTAATAAAAAAAAAATCAGGTCTCATGTTGGACAATAACAATTGCTAAGAGCTGTTGAGCACTTCTGTGCAAAGCACTGGACCAAGTCATTCCCATATATCATCTCATTTAAACTTAAAGTCACCCCTAGAAATTCATTTTACAAATAAAGGAAGTAAGGCTTGGAAAGGCAATGTTATACTCAATAGTGGGCTTCTTAGCACCATGATCTAACAGAATTTTTAATTTTCCCACATACCTAATTCAGTGTATATCAGAATAAATACATTTTTCTAAAAATATATAAATTATATGCAGAACAACATGTTTCTTGTCTTTTACCCATCTACTCTCTTATTCTCTACCTTTTGTTTGCTTTATTATACAATAAAAAATCAAACTGACTTACCTGAATTTCCACTCTTACATTGTTTTGTAAACGTAGATAGCAGTTAATCTAGATGACAGAGCATCTTCTTCTTGCCATATCTACACCGCATTCTTATTTGCAGCTAGCTAGTATCAATTACCACTTTTATACTGAAGAACATTTGAAAGACTGACTCAATTTCTGGACTCCTTCTAAAAGGGCTCTTCTGTTCCTGCTCAATGTGGAGAGGGAAAAAAAATACCCGTCACATTTTGAAAAAGAGTTTGAAAAATAGTATTTTTGTACATTTCTAATATTTTCCAAGTCCAAATCACTGGTCCATTATGCAGTAATAACCTTGTCTTATGATTGCCTATGTTTTCAGTGTATTTGTTTGGTTTCATTTTATATCTTTTGTTTGCTTGGTTTTTAAAAAACAGTGACAATTTGAAGGATTTTGAATTAAAATTCAATGAATAATGTTAAAGAATATTACTTACCATTCTCTGGGTTTTTGATTTCTTTAACAAATATTTTAATGATTTTTTTTTTTTTGGTTACGTTAAAAAAAAAAACATACTTTCAAGGGAAAGATGAATGTGGTAGTCTATCTTTATTTCACTTAACACCTTGTCCATAGTATGAAGGGTGTGTGTGCACGTGTATGTGTAATTGTTAGTCTTTAACATCTGTACTAGACAGCATCATTAAAAACTCATGTGAGATGGGGTGCCTGGGTGGCTCAGTGAGTTAAGCGTCTGCCTTCGGCATGGGTCATGGTCGCGGAGTCCCAGTTTTGAGCCCCACATCAGGCTCTCTACCCAGGGGGGAGTCTGCTTCTCCCTCTGACCTTCCACTTTCTTTTGTTCTCTCTCTCACCCTCCCTCTCAAATAAATAAATAAAATTTCTTAAAAAAGCAAAAAAACCCTCATCGAGACCACAATGCAATGCCACACCACACTCACCAGACTGGAACAAATGACAAAAATTTTAAAAAATCAAGCACTGACAAAGATAAAAAGCAACCAGATTTGGCAATGGAAATGTAAATTGGCATAGCCACTTTGTGAAGCAGTGTCTATTAAAACTACTGTTAATGACCTATAATGGTTCATGACCCAGTAATTCCACCGCTAGATATTCCCCGACAGAAATGTATATTCTTCAGAAGATATACTTGAGTACTCACGGCACCATCTACATTCACGCTAAAACACAAAGCACCGAAGTGACCGTCACATGTTGAACACATACATGGATGTGGTGTATTTGCAAAATGAAATGCTATACTATATATCGCTGAAAATAAGCAACGAACAACCACACACAAAAACAGAGATGGATCTCACATACCTAATGTTGAGTAAAACTCAGACCCAACAGAGTATATGTTATATGAATCCATTACATAAACTACAAAACATTTACATAAGGTAACAAAATTAGCCTGTGCTACTAGAAATTGAGCAAGTGGTTACTTTTGGCAAAGTGAAGTGATAGAAAAGTTTCACGAAAGAGGCTCTGTGCTCTGTAATGTTGTAACTATTGATTCAGATTCTGTTTGCAAAGATAAGTTTACTTTGTGAAATTTCAGCGATCTGAACAATTATGTGTCTAATTTTCAGTATATTATGTACACAGGTTGAAGTGTGTGAAAAATAAATAATCATATTCATTTAAAAAAACAGTTCCTCCTTTTGCCTGCTTTATATTTCTGTTCTAGAGTTAAGCATTTTTGGAAGTTGGGTGTTATATTACTAAGCACTGTTTTTGTGTTTGAGGAGATTGCAGAAGGAAATGAAGGAGGCATGTCAAGTGTTTGCCAGAAAGCTGCACTGCTATTATAAATAAAGCATCTGAATTTCCCTTGAAATTTTCAGAAAACTCAGGTGATATCTTTTCAGGCATTGATTTTTAAATTTTATTTCCAAGGGGTTTCCAAAATATGACTCACTACGTGTCTTGTAAGGACACTAGGAGGAAAAAGGAAAAGATTTTATTAGATGACACATTTGGAATACTTTATAGAAGTGCTTTTCATTTACAGAGAATTTAACTACAAGGAGAGTCCTGGCTTGAGTTACTTGGGTAACTGTCTGTGTTTTACAGATGTACTTTGTGAGTCTGATTTTCTTCTTTTTCCTGATAGGTGTGCAGTTCAACTTTCACACCTTCCATTTGGAAGACCATCACGACTATTTACTGATCACAGAAAATGGTAGTTTTACCCAACCACTGGCACGCCTTACTGGTTCAGAACTTCCTTCAACAATCAATGCTGGTCTCTATGGAAATTTCAGAGCTCAACTGCGCTTCATTTCCGATTTTTCAATATCATATGAAGGATTCAATATTACATTCTCTGGTAAGAAAATAAATTTAAAAACCTTTAATAAGAACAAGTCAATTTTTATTTTTTTAAAGATTTTATTTATTTGTTTGTCAGAGAGAGAAGAGAGAGAGAGCACAAGAAGGGGGGCAGCAGGCAGAGGGAGAAGCAGGCTCCCTGCTGAGCGAGGAACCCCATGTGGAGCACAATGCAGGGCTCGATCCCGGGACCCTGGGATCATGACCTGAGCAGAAGGCAAGACACTTAACTGACCGAGCCACACAGGCATCCCAGAAAAAGTCAGTTTTTAAAGTATGACAGAACAGAGAGGGAAAAATAACAGAAAAGATGTAAAAGAAAAAAAGCAAATAAATACCTGTCAACCTATTTTAAGGAAAGTTTGAAATAACTTGAAGATTGTCTGTAGTAGTACATTAAAGGAGACCTTTTAAGAAAAGCGAAAAATAGGGGCGCCTGGGTGGCTCAGTCCTTAAGCATCTGCCTTCTGCTCAGGGTGTGATCTCAGTGTTCTGGGATCGAGCCCCACATTAGGCTCCTCCCCTGGGAACCTGCTTCTTCCTCTCCCACTCCCCCTGCTTGTGTTCCCTTTCTTGCTGGCTGTCTCTCTCTCTCTGTCAAATAAAAATAAAATCTTTTTAAAAAAAAAGCAAAAAATTAAAAAATTGGCTAAAAATCTACTCTAAGTAACAGAGGGCAACACTAGTTAAAATGCTTAGTGAACTTAAAATGGAAATTCAAAGATATATTTTAAAGTTTTAATTAAACTCAAATGAATGTGAGTGAGTGATATTCTAGCTTTATGTGTTGGACAAGGCATAGTTTACAGGCCAAGATTAAGGTAAACTTAATCTAGTAATTTGGAAATAAATGATCTAGAAAAAATAAATGTGGTTATCCCTCTATTCTAGAATAACCTCATCTAGAACAACATTATAATTTGGATTCCAGGGGGAAAAAACATTTATACAACCAAAGTGAATAAAATGTTTTTGTTTCAGTTACAGTTCTGCTTTCTAGTTGAGTGGAATAATGAGGCAAGTAATTATTTCTTAATACAGAAACAAATTAATAAATAAATCTTATGTCCACTTGTTAACATTAAAGTTATAATATTATAATTATATGTTTATTTTAATGTAATTTATATATATAAAATCATACAAATGCTGCCCTTGTTTTCAGTTCTTACTCTAGTATTTGCATGAAGATACTTGTCTTCTAAAATAATGAATAGCATATGAGAATAATCAGCTTTAACCTAGAATGTTAAAAGTATGTCCAAATAAATGTTTTAAACAATAAAATATTAGCTCATTAACATGGAGCAATTCTTTTTGTTCTCCCTTGTAATTACAAGGTAAGTGCATGCTCTGAGAATAGTTTTAGCTAAGTTACTTCTTAGGATGGTGTATAAATTACAATATTGTTGTTTAATCAACTGTACTCTCTTATACCCTGAAGAGCATTTAGCTGTTCATTTTCTAGGTGTTCATTCATTGCTTGGAGAAACTTTCTCGTATAAATCTATAATATAACAATTTTCAGTGTTTGGGCGCTTCGGTCTTACATAAACCATTCCTTTGAAGTCCTGTTTTTTCCAGAATATGGATTAATTGAACTCCTTGTAGA
>NW_023255480.1:0-2551 GCF_002007445.2 Ailuropoda melanoleuca
TGTGTGTTTGTATGTTTGTGTGATTGTGTGTGTCTTGTTTGTATGTGTCTGTGAGTGAGTGACTGTGTGTGGGGGGGGTGGGCAGGGGTGCTGAGAGCTTGTCCCTGAGGGGGCCTTGTCCCTGAACCTTCTCTTGTCCCTGGCAGAGGTTCTGGGCTTGTCCCTGAACGTCCTCTCAGACCAGAGCACAGGCCGTCATGGTTGTACGAACGTCATCAACAACATTTTGCTGCTGTTACTGGGCTGGCCGTGCCGGGATATCTGGGGTGAGGGATGAACGTACATTGAGTATCAGTTTTGTGCCAAGTACACACACTAGGATATGTCACTGTCATTCTTCATCATCGTCGTCGTCATCATCATCGTTACCCCGAATAGTTGCTATCCCCTGGATCCCACTCTTCTCTCCTTCTCTTTCTTTGAACCCCAGAAACATGCGATCTGNTAGAAACATGTAATCTGCCACAGGAGAGAAGTTCCAAGGGCAGGGGGCACTGGAAATGAGGGTGATAGCCAGGCTCCCAGAGCCTAGATGTATTTTCTCTGGTAGGTGGGACCAGGACCAGGTTTGCCAACGATTAAGATAAGAATTCTTCATGATGGGATGTCTTGTTTGATATACAGAGGCATTAAAGCTTGCCTTCTAATGCGACACTAATAGTGTCCCCACAAGTTGTTAAATCTTGAAATTTACCCATCTCTTCAGTGTATGTCTCTCTTTGAAGAATATTTATATAAGTGAGATAAGACATCTGGGCAGGTGCTAATGCCGTCAGATTGACTTGGGGGCACCCATCATTGCTGTGAGCTCAGAAGCAGACTGTCCCTTTTTCTTCTTCTTCTAAAAAAAAAAACCTATGAAAGGAAAGTGTTTTCCTCTGAGCCTCAGATGATAGTTTTTGATTATAATATGTTTTTCGGTTCTAAAGCATTGCTCACTCATGGCAAAACACATTTGTCTTTATAGAGAAAGTGACTCAGTGTGTGTGTGCTCGAGATTGCTGCAGGTCACTTGGGAGGCTGATGAGTGGGGACAGCAGACAATAGACCAGGGCAGGGGGACTCATACATCATGCTGTACCTTCACGGCCTTAACAAATTACCAGGCAGAGACAAATCAAGTATGCTCTCACAGTCGTGCTCTTTGCCTTCTTCCCAAATTTAATCTGTCCTGAGCAAATTCTGAGCAAAAAAACNCACACACACACACACACACACACACACACACACACACACACACCCAAAATTCAGGGCATTAAGGCAGCTATGAAATTGTCCAGTGCCGGACTAAGGAAACCCAATAATAAAAACCTCCTCACAAGGTTCTGCAGGGCACAGTGTGCTAGGAGGAAAGGGCATCGCACAGAAGCTTCCTCCCTGGGTGCTGGGAGGATTGACTGCTCCAGTCTGCTGTCAGGAAGGGCCGCTCAGTGGGCAGAGCCTCGAAGAGGTGTGGAAACCTCATTTGTCTCCCAGTGAAGTGGGGATCATTATTTCGGAGTCACACCTTGCCTCACAGAAGAAAGTCGTGAGAATAAAGTACCCGTTTTGTGGAGCTGATACATACATGTGATGTGTAATAACGGAAGTTTTTACATGTTCATCGCATGTTAATACGGAGACAAAAAGTCGCATTCTTTCTGCTGGTGTTCGCAGCATCCCTGCAATTTCCAGGCACTATATCCAGACGCTGAAAGTCCAAGTGATCTGTCAGGCATGGACCCCGCCCTTTAGGGCCCGCCCAAGAGACTAATGCCAGACAGAGCAGGGGGCACGGAAGGTGGCTCTCAGAATTGGGGCCCTCTGGCCTTCATGCTTGCCAGAGCTCATGACCTTCTCTGAACTTCAGTGTTCCTGCTTGTTAAAATGAGACAGAAGTATTGACCTCAGAGTTTTCTTTTAATATCAAAGGCATAACATCATTCATTCATTCGTTCGACAAATATTTATTGAGTGTCTTCTGAAGTTTCAGGCACTGTTCTAGGCTCCTAGTTGCTGCAGTGAGCCAAACGGAAGAATTCCCCACCCTCATGGAGCTTCTGCTCTCAATGCAGGAGATGTTGTATATTAGATGATGATGGATTATAGAACATAAAAGAAGCAGGAAAAGAGGATAGGGAGGGTCAAAGGTGGGGTGGAGGCTACTATATTAATCTAGATGAGAGATGACGGTGGTCAGGGGCCAGGGTGGTCACCATGGAGGTGGGAAGAAGTGGTTGGATTCTGATCTATTTAGAAGGTGGATTTACCAAGGTTTGCTGGTAGGTGGGTATGGAGTATAAAAGAGAGGAGGGGCTCCTGGGTGGCTCAGTCGGTTAAGCCTCTGACTCTTCCTCTCAGCTTAGGTCTTGATCTCAGGGTCATGAGTTCAAGTTCCATGTTGGGTTCCACACTGGGTGTGCAGCCTTCTTAAAAAAATGAATGAATGAATGAAGGGAGGGAAGGAAGGAAGGGGGAGTCTGGGATGACCTCAAGATTTTTGGCCTGATCAACCAGAAGAATGGAGATTCATTTAGAGAGGGAAATCCCAGGAGCTCAGTATCAAATGTAA
>NW_023255481.1:0-1602 GCF_002007445.2 Ailuropoda melanoleuca
AACCTAACCCTGTATGTGTAACAGAAGACTCAACTATCTTTTATTTTATTATGATTTTTTAAAATTTCAACATTCCTCCCTCTCTTTCCTTCTTCCCTCTCTTCTTTCTTCTCTTCTTCCTCAGTTTCCAGTTCCTCAGCCCATAGGTCTCCCTTCCCAGAACCAGTCAATGTCAAAAGAGTCCCATCTGTGATTTTAGATGATCTGCGCATAGATGGCAAAATCCCTATGTGTGAATACCATTTCTTTCTCTGCGGGGTCAGGTTGTTGTGTCTGAGAGCACATGAGCACTGTGATTTAGGCCACAATCAGGGAAAAGAGGGCAGTCTGCCATCCGTCCCATTTCTCCTGAGTTTCTAACACCATTCCCACCTGCCACCTACTAGCTGCTGCCGTTGTCCTCTCTGCACTCAGGGCCTATTCCTGGGCACACGTGATGACATGGGGACATCTGTGACGACATGACTGTGGATCCCAGGGTGGTCCATCCCCACTGATGGAGAATCCCTCGGTTTCAGGAGGTCCTGAGCTCTGTCTTGATTTCCTTCTCTGCAGGCAGGAAGCAGGAAGACTGGAAGACAATTTGGGATGGTCTCCAGAAATGTGCCTGCCACAGGTGGCCCTCTGGGGACCCTGCTTCTCCCCCAGGGGCAGCTTTTAGACCACGTTCTGTTGACTCAGTCACCTGGTGCAGAACCACGCACCTGAAAGATGGCCAAAGGCATTGTTCCTCAAATTTGAGCCACACACCGATCTCCAGGGAACCCTTGTTAAAAGCAGATTCTCACTCAGTTAATCTGTGTGGGGCTGACATCCTGCACTAATCATGGTGGGCTCCCAGGTGCTGCTGATGCCACTGGCCCACACACTGACCCGTTTGGAATAGCAAGGAAGCACCGTGTTCTCCTTCCAGCCCTGTTCACACTCCATGCAGTACCAGATACTGTCTAGAGCCCTACACTGCATGGATTCCGGCTCTGTCACCGGGTAGCTGTTAATTGTGACATTATCATCTTTCCTCTTCCTGACTGTCCAGAGGGTGTGTGGTTTTGTTTTGTTTTGTTTTGTTTTTAGGTGAGAGAACTGCTCAGAAATGTTAAGTAACGCAGCAGCAGTCACACAGCTAAGGGACACACAGGAACGTCCCAAGTGGCGAAGGTCATTTTCCATCACTGCCATCCTCCACGAGCCTGTGTCTGGAATGGGACTTGTCTTTGCACTGATGAACAGGTTGGATGGTGAGTGTCATTTTCTCTTCTCTCCCTGTCCTTATCTCTGAGATTTTCACTCTGGCTTCTTATTTTCAGGAGACTGGAAAACACTAGACAGAGGTAATATGGACCCAGAGAGAACTGAATCCTTGTGCCCAGTGACTAGAAGATGCATGAACCTGGAAAAAGGAGCCTAGAAGATCGCTATGCTTCCCCCACATAGGAGAACACCCACCCCTTCCCGCCCCTTGCCCGTAACACATGATACATTTAGCAGTGATCGATCACTACTGAGCTATCTTCATTTAATGTGGTTTTGACAGAACAGTTGGTCTGGAAATTTTATTTTCAATTAAACTTCCTTGTTGAACTGCTTTGTTTTTGAAAGGAT
>NW_023255482.1:0-1158 GCF_002007445.2 Ailuropoda melanoleuca
CCTTTCCTGTGTGAACTTTCTGTTGCCATTCTCCAGTCTTCCCAACGCTTGGGTCCTTCTACGTGGCCCACGGGGAAAATTTTAAATAGGGTATAGGGAGTCTTTCAACTTCGGTCTTCGGGAAAAACACGTTCCCACCCCACCGGTTTCAGACACAGATGGACCAAAACTTCCCTAACCTGGCATGTTTTCCTGTATTTGTGATCTCCTTCCTAATTCCTTCACGCCATCAAAACTCGCCAGTCCTGTGGTCCGTTCCCTTCCGACCTCCGCTGGTAAGGAAACTATTCCCGGGGAGTGGGGCGAGCAACCTGGCAGGCACCCCTAGACTCATCCGGCTAACCTAACGAAAACCGCCACCTTCGGGCCACTAGAAAGCACATCCCCGAGGGGACCGTGGCACAGCGGATACGGTGTCGGCAATATCAGGCGTCGTAGCCAGGGCACGTAGTTCAGAGGCCCCTAAAATCTTCTCCACGGGCGGTCAGCCCCTCTGGGCAGACCCTGCCTCGTTCCCTCCTGCTAACCAGCGGAGGGAGAAGTCCTAGGAGTAACACGTTCTGATTATCCCTGCCACGAACTCCCAAGCTTTCAAATGGAACAAGATCCAAATAAGTTGGTCCACAATCTGGATTTCCCTTCATAGAACATACTTGCTTCGTGCAAAATACCTCAGGCTATTGTTACGTTGTACCCCAAAGAAGGCGACATGTAAAGGCGGAGCTTGAGCAAGTGGCGGGTAACAAAAGTAAACGGGCGTGATTTGTTGTGTGCTGCGCACNTCCCAAAGAAGGCGACATGGAAAGGCGGACCTTGAGCAAGTGGCGGGTAACAAAAGTAAACGGGCGTGATTTGTTGTGTGCTGCGCACTGGAGATCGTCAAGGTCGCGTGTATTGTTTCTAATTTAAAAATATGTATGTAAACCATACAAATTATAGAAAAAGATGAATGAGTATAGAAAAAGTAAAAATGAGTCTCTGCCCCTCTCAGTTGATCAAGTTACTCTTTCCGTGGGCGCCCTCCCAAACTTTTAAAAATGGATGTATGGGGCACCTGCCAGGCTCAGTCGGTAAAGCGTCGGCCTTTGGCTCAGGTCGTGATCCCGGGGTCCTGGGATCCAGCCCCTCGTCGGGCTCCCTGCTCGGCGGGGAGTCTGC
>NW_023255483.1:0-1734 GCF_002007445.2 Ailuropoda melanoleuca
GAGGGTATTGATGTGAGAGTTTTAAGAGAAGGCTATCTTCATTATGCAGTGCAAAGCATTTGTTGAAATTCTCTTTTTTGATAACTTCAGAGGAAGTTGTGCCTAGTGACCCCAGTGAACCATGTACCTAAGAGATTTATAACTCTAGAAGTTAATACACATAGCATTAGTAGTGTTGTTGATTGCTGTCAGCTTATTTGGCAAGATATCACAAGATAAAGGTGAGCTTAGGAAAGAGCAGTGTGCAAAGCAGAAGTAAAAAGAAATGTAAAGCATCCAAAAACTCAGAACCTGGCAATGTAGACAATAATATTCTTGACCCCAAACAGTAAAAGATAAAATTAAGAAAGGCTTCCAGGTTCAAACACTTAGTATAACCTTTCAACCATTTAAAATGCTTCAGGGAAATGATTAGAAGTGGAGTGTGGCACCCAGTACATTTTTCAACTGGATTAAAATCAGGGTGGAGGATAAATCGTAACTGTTGTGGTCTTCCCAACACAAACTAGATAGGTTCAAGGTCCTAGTCACTAAGTTGAATAAAACTCTCCTTGAAGCTAAGAAATCAAAAACAAAACAAAACAAAGCAGTTCTGGAGACCGTCTCAAAAAAGAACATGAGTATGACCACTGGCACACACCACTCCCTGGAATCAAACTGATAAGAAACTGGCCAAATTACTGATGAGGGAACCAGGAGGCTGAGATTATTCTAGGTGTAAAATGACCCTTGAGCACCTAACCACCCTGGGACATGTGGAAATTCTCACAGACCTTCCTTCCACTCCCTCCCCCTGAAGAAGTTCGTCCTCAGCACCTTCTTTACTGTGGTCGAAGAAGAAAATAGAAAAGGAGCTGAAGGCAGAAAGCTGAAGGCAGAAAGCTGAAGGCAGAAAATGAAGAAACGTGAACAACCATGTTTGGAGAGTGGAATTGAGAATTCTTCCCAAGGAAGGGAATTAAGATATACTCTCACTTTACAGCTCAGGGATGCTCACATCATCTGCCTAGTGGGGATTCAGTGTTGCTCTCTACCAGTGACTATGTGTACCTATTGCTTCCCTCTCCAAAGGGGAGTGTTTGATGCAGAGGTCTGATCCTCATTCTAGCATTGTAAAGTGGTTCAATGGGGAAAAAAACCAACCTGGCTTTTTTTATTTGTTTGTTTTAGTTCATTAGTTAAAAGGAGCTGTATTCATACGCAATGAAGACGTTTCTATGCATCCTTGAGAGCTGAATGATGTACTAAATGGGACTCTGGGTACTTTTATAGAGAAGGGATGAGTGTTGGCTAGCTGTATGTGGATTGTAGTCGACATAAGTAGGTGTCATTCATTACTGAGACTTCCCTTTCTCAAGGCACACTCTAATCCTCTTGATGTTAGGAGTGACCTTATGACTTGCTTTTATTAAGAAAATGTGAGATGAAGAAATGTACTCCTTCCAAGTGGATGTAGTTAAGAAGTGGCAACCAATTTTCTAAGCTCTCTCCCCCAACCATGGCATACCCTGATGAGTTGAAATAACAATGGAACCTTTGTTAGCCTGAGTACCCAGGTGACAGTGAAATGAGCAGAGACCTCTTGTGAAAACAAATATATGTATATATATATATATACATATATTTGTATATGTATATATATATACATGTATATATATATACATGTATATATATATGTATATATATATATACAAATATATGTATATATATATATATATATATATATATATATAT
>NW_023255484.1:0-906 GCF_002007445.2 Ailuropoda melanoleuca
GGCTTGGCCGTCGAGCTGTGTGTGGGCGAGTGTGGACGTCCGTCTGAGGCTTGCGGCCACCCCGACAGCCCTAGGCATTCTGATGCGCTGGTGGGGGGAGGCGCGGCGGGTCACCCCGACAGGGACGGAAGCCCGTGGCTGCGGGGCAGGCCGGCCTCTGCTGTGGACAGACGGCTGGCCGCCCGGGTCCGACGACAGGCCGCAGCTGGGACAGCAGGCTGGAAGAAGAGCCGCAGGTGGAGAAGGGCATGAGGGCTGCACCACTCCTTGGGCCTGGGGGTGGCAGACAAGGCGGGGCTGAGCGACGCCACCCTGGAGACGTTAGGCGCCTGCTTTCGAGGTTGCGGGGCACGAGCTGCCTGCGGACTGCAGTCTGAGTGCTGGGACAGAGCCTGACAGCCTCTCAGAGGGAGGACTCGGGAGCCAAGAGGAGGAGGCACTGGACATAGGTGAGGACAGGCACTTCGCCCCGTGCCCTCTGACCCCTGATACAAAGGGAATGAAATTCAGCAGCACAGCCCCGGGCGGGGGGATCCCCAGCTGGAGAAAGTGCTGGATGATTCCTCCTAGGTCCGCTGAGCTCACTGACATAGCCGCCCTTCCCAGCCACAGGCCAGGGCTCTCCTCCACGTGTGGTTCCCGTGGCTGTGGGATCTGGGCCAGAGGCTGCTGGACAAGGGGCCCGGAGCCCTAGACAGTGTCAGGCGTCTGCTCTGCAGCGAGGGTCACTGCGGTGTGGACACTGGAAGGTGACGGGCATAATCCCAAATAAGCCCTCGTGCGGTCAGGACATGTGCAGAGACATTTGGGATTGCCTGCCTGCCACCCTTTGCGGGTTTCCACAGTCGGGCTTCTAAGGCGCTGCGACTCCCAGCCCTGAGGAAGCCGACGTACCGGCTGAGCCCT
>NW_023255485.1:0-1631 GCF_002007445.2 Ailuropoda melanoleuca
TCCCCTCAAAACCAAAAACCTCTCCAATACCTCTATTTCCATCTACAAACACTATCATACCCCAAGTGACCTAGGCTTAGAACCTCATTCAATAATTTTAGAGAGCTCTAAGCACTAAGCTCCAATGGGGGGGTCGGAAATCAGTCCCACAGAATGTGCTCTGACCAATGGCAGCGGAACACTGGGGGGTCTGCGATGTGCAATGTCCCACCCAGCCTGGGAGTTGGGCAAGGCCTCTTTCAATATGTCCAATCACTTGCCAAAAAGAAATTGCATTTCACCTCCTCAGAATGATTAGGGGGAAGTGTGTGCACCTCATTCCTCATGAGAAGGAAGCTCCATTAGGCCTTTTGTCGCTTTCATTAGAACAAATCCAATAAANACTTTCATTAGAATAAATCCAATAAACAGCAATAAGCAAATGGGATTTTCTTTTCTCCACTGAATTATAAGTGCCACAAGAGCAGAATTATTTCTATTTTGTCCACACTTGACAGTTACAGATGCTCAATAAATATTTGTCAGGCGAGTGAATGAATGAATGAATGAATGTGTAATAAACAAATGAATTTCGTCCCTCTCCTTCCATGGCCAGTGTGAGCCAGGAGTCCTGGGTCAGTGACTCTGTTTGGGAGATGGGAACAAACCTGGGTGGGCTGAACCAGAGACAGTCCAGAAGGGAAGAGTTGAAGCCGAGGGCACTAAGCAGCCTGAGTGATCTCCTGCCTATGCCAGGTCCTCCCACCCCGCTCTCATCGCTGATAAACTGACCATTCATCCCTACAAGTCTGGCTCTGTGTGTTCTACTGGGTCAGATATCATACAGCAAAAGAAAGGGCATTACTTATTATCCCCTAACGTCCCCACATTCAGTATATGGAATGTATGGAGATCTCTGGGTGTAGATGTCTGGATATAAGCTGGGAACCTTGAGTGATGGAGAGATGGTGAGATTAAAGGTTGTGGTGCAGTGGAGACAAGTAGGGGCTGGGAATGGCTGCAAATGGCCACGGCTGCTCCTCCACCATCTGACAGGGCCCGGGCTCGTGGCCAGCTGTGGGTGTTCACGGGGACAGAGCTGCTTGTAACAAGGGGGAACCTTACCATCCCTGCCCCTTCAAGCTGGCACACAGGCCTCACCCTGCAGATGGCTGCCGTTNACTGCCATTTGCTCTTGAACCGCACAAGTACAGCGTGCCCGGCATCCGGGGCTTTCTCAGCAATGGTGGTGAAACAATAATGATTGCTTCCTGGGTGATCTCAGCCAGGTCTGTAGGCAGGGATTATAAAGGGTGATCAGCAAGCTCTCTGTGTTTCTGGGGGCACCAGGATCCAGTTTGAGGATCCAGTTTTAAATTGGTAGTGTGGGATGAAGGGAACACGAATGTCGCTATCCCAAACCCAGTCTGGTATGGAGAGGAAAATAAGGGGCTAATCTTTCCTTACCATGTGCCTTGTCCAGAGGCTTCTGAGTGTCATATCACCATTGCTCTCCCACCACTACTATCTCCATCACCTCCATCACCTCCACCATCACCACCACCATCATCACCACCTCACCTTCATCACCTCCACCATCAAGACTACCATCATCACCCCCTCCATCATCACCACCATCACCACCTCCACCA
>NW_023255485.1:6608-10006 GCF_002007445.2 Ailuropoda melanoleuca
AGGGGTCTCGGCAGTGAGATGAAAGCAGGGCACAGCAAGAGCAGGGGGAGAGGGCAGGGTGACAAGCAGGATGCTGAGCCTGGGGTTGGGCATTTCCCGAGGTGCCTAAGCAGCACCAGGGTGGTGTTCTGGGTTGAATTGTGTCCCCTACATTCATTGGTTGAAGACCTAACCCCCAGGACCTCTTAATGTGGCTTTATTTGGAAATAGGGTCTTTGCAGGTGTAATTAGTTAAGATGAGGTCCTACTAGATCAGGGTGGGTCTTAATTCAATATGACTGATGTCCTTGTAAAAAGGGGAAATTGGGACATAGACACACACACACCTTGTGCCTTGTGAAGATTGGTGTTGTGTCTCTGTGAGTAAGGAGCTACTAGAGGATAGAAGAGAACCCTGGAACAGACTTCCTCATAGCCCTTAAAAAAAAAACCAACCCTGCCCTCACCTTGACCTTGGACTTCCTGCCTCCAGCCTGGGAGACAATAAAGGTTTGTTGTTCAAGCCATCAAATTTGAGGTGCTGTGTTTCAATGGCCCCAAGGGCTGATGGGGGTGGCATGCCTTACTGAGGGCATAGCTGTTGCAAACTCCTGCTTGGTATGGACAAAGGACCCATTTTATTCATTATCCTATCTGGAACAACACTAGAATAGGCCGGTGATGGGGTAGTAAGGAGGGCACATACTGCATGGTGCACTGGGTGTTATATGCAAATAATGAATTATGGAACTTTACATCAAAAACTAGGGATGTACTGTATGGTGATTAATATAACAAAATAAAAATTATAAAAAAAAAGAAAAAAGAAAACATTACTTATCTAACACCCCAAAGGAAACTTACTACAACCAAGTGTTTTAATATTTGCAAAGTCTTTCTTTTTGAGACTTAAGACTTTTGATCACATTATACCCAGTAGTTTAAAGAGCATGGAGATATAGCTGTGTGCCAATTTAACTTAGAGGTTTTTGGCAAGAATATTATTTGATAGTCAGAAACCAATTTTGTTCTGTTCTCATCTCTGAAATCTGTTTCAAAGATCAGATTGTAACTACTCATTCTACAAGTTTCTCCAATAGCTTTTATGCCAAAACCAATAACATTTTGACCTGAATTGACCCAACTATCTCTACGAGATAGGACTCTGTTTTTGCTCGGCCTTCTGTGGTTTGATAGATTAATAGAGTGTGTCAGAATGGTATGGAAGACAAAGTAATTGCCGGGCAGAGAGCTTGGAGAAATTTAGATGGAATTTGCAAATTAAAGCAAATCTAGTCCCCGACCCCCCAAATTCTTTCACCCAGACAAAGTACATCAGAAAACAAAAACAACAAACTTCTACCTTGTGGAGAACTAAATTTGTGTCTCAAATACTGGTGCCAAGGCAAGGCCCAAAACTATATACATTATCAACTCATAATACGGAGCTGTAATAATCAGACTCTGGCCGTTTCCCACTTAGCAGTGAAATACATACATTTAAGTGACAAAAGGTCATTTGCTCAGAGATGTTAATTGCATGATGATCCTAGGGGCAAGCATGTAAACAGTGATTTGTTAGTGAAATCACAGCCTAACAATGTCACCTAAAGGAGCCCAAGCCTCAGAGGGAGACAGACTTGGGTCCACACCCCTCACTCATCTTCATGCTGTTCGATCTGCCATACTTACTAATTTTCCTTCAGTCAGGGTTCAAATTATCTTTGTTGGTATCAAACAAGCTTCATTTATCCTGGATTTATTTATAATCTTTCTGATGACAATTCAGAGAACGAGTCATCCCGCACTGACAGCATAATTATCTCCAAGCATCGACGTGGGGGTATCGTATTTGTCCTAACGTTTGTATGTTGCAGGAGAAATGAGGAATTGAAAAGACTGAAGATGAGTTAAAGTCCTCAAAGATTGAAAGAGGTTTTTAAAAAAGGTGGGGCAACAAAGATACACACAAACTGAGGCAAGGTGTGACTGTTACTGTGGGTCAGAGGACGTGGAGTGCCCTCTGTCACCTCGAACATGTGAACCACAGCAGGACAGCCATTAAAGCAGCAACACAGGTGCTCCCGACATTTCTCAAGGTGGGAACCCACACTTGTCGGTTTTCCCCTCAAAACCAAAAACCTCTCCAATACCTCTATTTCCATCTACAAACACTATCATACCCCAAGTGACCCAGGCTTAGAACCTCATTCAATAATTTTAGAGAGCTCTAAGCACTAAGCTCCAATGGGGGGGTCGGAAATNTAGAGCTCTAAGCACTAAGCTCCCATATGGCGGGGGGTCAGAAATCAGTCCCACAGAATGTGCTCTGAGCGATGGCAGCGGAACACTGGGGGGTCTGCCGATGTGAGATGTCCCACCCAGCCTGGGAGGTGGGCAAGGCCTCTTTCAATATGTCCAATCACTTGCCAAAAAGAAATTGCATTTCACCTCCTCAGAATGATTAGGGGGAAGTGTGTGCACCTCATTCCTCATGAGAAGGAAGCTCCATTAGGCCTTTTGTCGCTTTCATTAGAACAAATCCAATAAACAGCAATGAGCAAATGGAATTTTCTTTTCTTCACTGAATTATAAGTGCCACAAGAGCAGAATTATTTCTATTTTGTCCACACTTGACAGTTACAGACGCTCAATAAATATTTGTCATGCGAGTGAATGAATGAATGAATGTGTAATAAACAAATGAATTTCGTCCCTTTCCTTCCATGGCCAGTGTGAGCCAGGAGTCCTGGGTCAGTGACTCTGTTTGGGAGATGGGAACAAGCCTGGGTGGGCTGAACCAGAGACAGTCCAGAAGGGAAGAGTTGAAGCCGAGGGCACTAAGCAGCCTGAGTGATCTCCTGCCTATGCTGGGTCCTCCCACCCTGCTCTCATCACTGATAAACTGACCATTCATCCCTACAAGTCTGGCTCTGTGTGTTCTACTGGGTCAGATATCATACAGCAAAAGAAAGGGCATTACTTATTATCCCCTAACGTCCCCACATTCAGTATATGGAATGTATGGAGATCTCTGGGTGTAGATGTCTGGATATAAGCTGGGAACCTTGAGTGATGGAGAGATGGTGAGATTAAAGGTTGTGGTGCAGTGGAGACAAGTAGGGGCTGGGAATGGCTGCAAATGGCCACGGCTGCTCCTCCACCATCTGACAGGGCCCGGGCTCGTGGCCAGCTGTGGGTGTTCACGGGGACAGAGCTGCTTGTAACAAGGGGGAACCTTACCATCCCTGCCCCTTCAAGCTGGCACACAGGCCTCACCCTGCAGATGGCTGCCGTTTGCTCTTGAACCGCAGAAGTACAGCGTGCCCGGCATCCGGGGCTTTCTCAGCAATGGTGGTGAAACAATAATGACTGTTTCCTGGGTGATCTCAGCCAGGTCTGTAGGCAGGGATTATAAA
>NW_023255486.1:0-551 GCF_002007445.2 Ailuropoda melanoleuca
TAATGGGGACAACCTGCGTAGGTCTAGGCGGGGCACGTGTGTGGTGGGGAAGGTTACTTGCTCCCCTGGGGCGGTTCAAGTGACACCCGCTGAACAGGAAGTGGGGGATGGGTCACGTGACACCTGCCGAACCAGAAGAGAGGGACATTACACGTGATTGTCCCCGAACCAGAAGTGGGGGCGGATCACATGATTCTCATTGAACCGGAAGTGAGGGATGGGACACGTGACTGTCGACGAACCGGTAGTGGGGGCGGATCATGTGACTCCCTCCAAACCAGAAGTGTGGCCGTGACACGTGACTCCCGCCGAACCGGAACTGGGGTGGTTCACGTGAATCCGCCGAACCAGAAGTGGCACTAACGGTGCTATCTTGGATGCCAGCGGGCTCCATCTTCGCTTGGGGCTTAATGTCCCTAATGGGGATGACCTGCGTAGGCCNTGTAGGCCTAGGCATTTCACGTGTGTGGTGGGGTATTTTCATTTGACCCCTGGGGCGGTCAAGTGACACCCTCAGCACCGGAAGTGTGCCCAGGTCACCTGACACCCGT
>NW_023255487.1:0-2398 GCF_002007445.2 Ailuropoda melanoleuca
CCATTTCCATGGAAGCCAACCTGCAACATCCTAGGCAATGACCAAGTCTGTTTTAGACCAAGAATGCAAAAATTCAACATCAGGAATTCTAACATGTTCATGTAATGAATTACATGACAAAGGAGGTAAAAAATTATATTAGTGGCTATCAAAACAGCCTTTCATACAAACCGGCAATATCCTAATAAAAATTATGTGTAAATCAGGATTAAAATTACTTCTGGTCCTGGGTTTTAATGAAACTACCCTTAATATCTGAAAATATGAGAAGTTCTGGTAGATAGTGCTTGCTTTATACATTATGAGGACTATGGGAAATGTTAACAAGCATAAGATACAAAAGTGAATACTTAGAACAAATATTTGAAAAAGAGACAATCTTTATAAATGTTGTAACTGCATAACTACAAATCCAGAAAACCCTGGAGACTTCACTGAAAATTTTGGGTTGTTTTGTTTTGTTTGCTTTGGGTTTTTTTTTTTTAACACCTAACTTAATGTCTTATGGTGAAGAACATCCATCACATTTGTACCCATAAATAGCTTTTCTCTATATTAACAAAAAGCTAGAAATGGGGGCGCCTGGGTGGCACAGCGGTTAAGCGTCTGCCTTCAGCTCAGGGCGTGATCCCGGTGTTATGGGTTCGAGCCCCACATCAGGCTCCTTGCTGTGAGCCTGCTTCTTCCTCTCCCACTCCCCCCGCTTGTGTTCCCTCTCTCGCTGGCTGTCTCTCTCTGTCAAATAAAGAAATAAAATCTTTAAAAAAAAAAAAGCTAGAAATGAAAATAAAATCTCATTCACAGTTGCAAAAAACCTGTAAAATATCTAGAAATTTGTCGGAAGTGGTCCAGGATTAGTATGAAAAATGTTACTAAATCTTATCGGAGGACATAAAACTAGGCCTGAACAAATGACAAGACCTATTATGTCCCTAGATGCAAATATGTATGTTTAATTATATAACTTNAATGAAAATAAAATCTCATTCACAGTTGCAAAAAACCTGTAAGATATCTAGAAATTTGTCGGAAGTGGTCCAGGATTAGTATGAAAAATGTTACTAAATCTTATCGGAGGACATAAAACTAGACCTGAACAAATGACAAGACCTATTATGTCCCTAGATGCAAATATGTATGTTTAATTATATAACTTATGTATAACAATTATAAATTATAGTTTTTAAAAATTACCAAACTCTTATTGATATAAACCTATAAATGCAACATAATGTAAACATAGGAACGTAATGTGTTTTCAACTAGAATTCCAAGGATAATTATTTAAATTCAGTTAGCCCACATATAGTACATTAGTTTTGATGTAGTGCTCAGTGATTCATTAGTTGTGTGTAACGCCCAGTGCTCACCACATCACATGCCCTCCTTTATGCCCATTACTCAGTTACCCCATCCCTCCAACCACTTCTCTTTCCACAACCCTCAGTTTCTTTCCCCGGAGTCAAGTCTCTCGTGGTTTGTCTCCCTCCCTGATTTCTTCCCATTCAGTTTTCCCTCCCTTCCCCTATGATCTTCTAGGCTGTTTCTTATATTCCATATGAGTGAAACCATATGATAATTGTCATTCTCTTATTGATTTATTTCACTTAGCATAATACCCTCCAGTTCCATCCATGTCAATGTAAATGGAAGGTATTCATCCTTTCTGATGGCTGAGTAATATTCCATTGTAAAAAGCATTTGACAAAATACAGCATCCTTCCTTGATTAAAACTCTTCAAAGTGTAGGGATAGAGGGAACATACCTCAATATCATAAAAGCCATCTACAAAAATCCCACAATGAATATCATTCTCAATAGGGAAAAACTGAGAGCTTTTCCCTTAAGGTCAGGAACATGACAGGGATGTCCATGCTCACCTCTATTGTTGAACATAGTACTAGAAATCCTAGCCTCAGCAGTCAGACAACAAAAAGAAATAAGACATTCAAACTGGCAAAGAAGTCAAACTCACTCTTCACAGATGACCTGATACTTTATGTGGAAAACCCAAAGGACTCCACCCCAAAATTGGTAGAACTCATACAGGAATTCAGCAACACGGCAGGATTCAAAATCAGTGCACAGAAATCTGTTGCATTTCTGTACACTAACAATGTGACTGAAAAAAGAGAAATTAAGGAATCAGTCCCATTTAGGATTGCACCAAAAACCCTAAGATGCCTAGGAATAAACCTAACCTAAGAGGAAAGGATCTGTACTCTAAAAACTACAGAATACTTATGAAAGAAATTGAGGAAGACACAGAGATGGAAAAATATTCCATGCTCATGGATTGGAAGAATAAGCATTGTTAAAAGGTCTATGCTGCCCAGAGCAATCTACACATTCAATGCCATCCCTACCAAAATACCATCAACATTTTTCACAGAGCTG
>NW_023255488.1:0-2338 GCF_002007445.2 Ailuropoda melanoleuca
AAATAATAAGTCAAACACTAACTCTTTGCAGATGACATGATATGCTATGTGGAAAACCTAAAATACTCCACTCCAAAATTGCTAGAACTCAAACATCAATTTGGCAATGAGGCCAGATACAAAATCAATGCACAGAAATCAGTTGCATTTCTGTACTCTAACAGTGAGAATGAAGAAAGAGAAATTAAGGAATTAATCCCATTTATAATTGCATCAAAACCTTAAGAATTCTCAGGATAAACCTAACCAAAGTGGTAAAGGTTCTGTATTCTAGAAACTACAGAACACTTATGAAAGAAACTGAGGAAGACACAAAGAGATGGAAAAACATTCCATGCTTATGTATTGCAATAGTAAATATTGTTAAAATGTCTATGCTACTCAGAGAAATCTACACATTCAATGCAATCCCTGATCAAAATACCATCAACTTTTTTCACAGAACTAGAACAAATAATCCTAAACTTTGTATGGAACCAGAAAAGACCCTGAATATCCAAAGGAATATTGAAAGCAAAAAAGTGCTGGTGGCGCCGCAATGCCAGATTTTAAGCTATATTACAGAGCTGTGATCCTCAGGACAGTAGGGTACTGGCACAAAACAGACACATAGATCAATGGAACAGAATAGAGAATGCAGAGATGGACCCTCAAATCTATGGTCAACTAATCTTCAACAAAGTAGGAAAGAACATCCAATGGAAAAAAGACAGTCTTTTCCATAAACAGTGCTGGGAAAATTGGACAACAACATGCGGAAGAATGAAACTGGACCATTCTCTTACAGCATACACAAAGATAAACTCAAAATGGATGAAAGACCTAAATGTGAGACAGGAATCCACCAAAATCCTAGAGGAGAATGCAGGCAGTAATCTCTTCGACCTTGAACACCCAACTTCTTGCAAAACACATCTCTAAAGCCTAGGGAAACAAAAGCAAAAATGCACTTTTGGGACTTCATTTAGACAAAAAGCTTCTGCATAGCAAAGGAAACAATCAACAAAACTAAAAGGCAACTACAGAATGGAAGAATATATTTGCAAATGGCACATCAGATAAAGGGCTAGTATCAAGGATCTGTAAAGAACTTACCAAACTCAACACTCAAAAAACAAATAATCCAGTCAAGAAATGAGAAGAAGATATGCACAGACAATTCTCTAAAGAAGACATACAAATGGCCTACAGACGCATGAAAAAATGCTCCACATCACTCGGCATCACTCGGCATCAGGAAAATACGAACCAAAACCACAATGAGTTACCAGCTAGAATGGCAAAAATTAACAAGACACGGAACAACAAATGTTGGCGAGGATGTTGAGAAAGGGGAACCCTCTTACACTGTTGGTGGGAATGCAAGCTGGTACAGCCACTCTGGAAAGTAGTATGGAGGTTCCTCAAGAAGTTAAAACTAGGGGCTCCTGGGTGGCTCAGTCGTTAAGCATCTGCCTTCGGCTCAGGACATGGTCCTGGAGTTCTGGGATCGAGCCCCACGTCAGGCTCTTCTGCTGGGAGCCTGCTTCTTTCTCTCCCACTCCTCCTGCTTGTGTTTCCTCTCTCACTGGCTATCTCTCTCTGTGTCAAATGAATAAATAAAATATTTAAAAAAATAAAAATAAAAATAAATTTTAAAAAAGTTAAAACTAGAGCTACCTTATGACCCAGCAATTGCACTAGTGGGTATTTACCACAAAGATAGAGATGTAGTGAAAAGAAGGGGCATATGCACCCTAATGTTCATAGCAGCAATGTCACAATAGCCAAACTGTTTAAGGAGCCGAGATGGCCTTCAACAGATGATGGCTAAAGAAGATGTGTTTCATATACACAATGGAATATTACTCAGCCATTAGAAAAGATGAATACCTACCATTTACATTAGCATGGATGGAACTGGAGGAGATTATGCTAAGTGAAATAAGTCAAGCAGAGAAAGACAATTATCATATGGTTTCACTCATATGTGTAATATAAGAAATAGTTTAGAGCATCATAGGGGAAAGGAGAGAAAACTGAATGGGAAGAAATCAGAGAGGAAGACAAACCATGAGAGCCTCTTGACTCTGGGAAACAAACTGAGGGTTGTTGGAGTGGAGATGGGTGGGGAATGGGTTAATAGGGTGATGGGCATTAAGGAGGGCACATGGTGCGATGAGCACTGGGTGTTTACACAACTAATGAATTACTGAATACTACATCTGGAACTAATGTACTATATGATAGCTAATTGATTTTAAATAAAAAAATAAATTGACTCATGACTGAAATTTTAGAATGGCAGCTATAACATCTCTATTTGTGACTGTGTGCTTATGTGTGCACATATGCATGC
>NW_023255489.1:0-847 GCF_002007445.2 Ailuropoda melanoleuca
GCCACTCTGGACAGGCAGGTGCCCAGGAGTGAAAGGGTCTCTCCAAAGTATTAACTAAGAGACCTGGATTCTTATCCTAGCAAGGCAGGAGAAACGAGTTGGAACTGGCGGAGTCTTAAAATTTCATGGATTTTCTATGGAGCCAATATGTCCTTGTTCAATCCAAATATTCCTGGAAGGGATTAGCTCTGCTCTAGGGGTGACCACAGTGGTCCATGTGGTTCTCCATCTTCAGCCCACAACCCCCAAGATGGCTCCTGGAAGGGTCTCTGGTCCACAAAGTAGTCTTCAGAAGTGGGCCTNAGGGAGCAGATCCTTTTTGGGCTCAGTTTGCCACCTTTCATTTCATTAAACCCTGTCTCACTCTCCTGGCATCTGTCTGGCAGACCCAGCTCAGAACCTCCTTGTCCATCCCCTGGGGTTCCAGCATGAGCAACTTGTCCTCCTCAGTCCCTTTACCTGAGAGAGAAACAAGAGAACAGTCAGCCGAGGCCAGTCCGGGGGTCGTGAACGCTGCCAACGTTCAGACCACAGGGGCTCCATGCGAGGAGAGGACAAAGGCTCTGACCAGGCTGGTGGTGCGCGGAGGAGGTAGCCAAATGCCCACAGAGAGAGTTGTTTCTTTTCTTCTTTTCATTAGATGATCTCTTAATAGCAGTTTTAGATTTACAGAAAAATTGAGTGAAAGGTCTAGAGAGTACATATGCTGTATTAAAANCATGCTGTATTAAAATTTCTCTGAAACTCTGTCAGCATAAAGTTATACATTACAAGTGCATTCTGTTAAACCCCACATATCATGCATGCGCAAGGGACAGGAAGCAGATACCAATTTTCTTTTCCAACA
>NW_023255490.1:0-4149 GCF_002007445.2 Ailuropoda melanoleuca
AGGCTCACAGTAATGCCATTAATTAAAATAGGGAAGATGGGAAGGAGGTTTGTGGGTGGAAGGAAATGGAGAATTCTGCTTTGGACCCCTTTAAGTTTGAGATTGCCATTTTCCAAGTAGAGTATATTAGAAAGGCAGTTGGGGATAATCAACTTTGATACTCAAGGGAAAGTCTGGAATAAAAGTATAAGTTTGAGGTACATTAGTATATAGGTGAGTTTTAAAACCAAATACGGGCCAAAGAAACCTAGGAAATTTGTTCAGATAAAAACAGGAAATGGCTGAGGTTTGAGATATGAGTCATGCCAATATCTAGCCTTTAGGAAGATGAAGTGGTAGCAGCAAAGAAGAGAAGAGATGAACAATGAATTCAGAAGGAAATAGCATGGTATCCTGAAACCCAAGTGAAAAAATTGTCTTTAGTTAGAGGAAATGATCGATTGTGCCAAATAGTCATGACAAATGGAGTCTGGGAATTAGCCATACAATTTGGCAAGACGTAGGTCGTTGTTGATCTTGACAAGAGATTACAATATAGTGGTGGTACCAAAAATCTAAGTCAAAGTGAAGTAAGAAGCAAATGGGAAGTAATCAGGTGCCACATCTGGTAAGAAAAATTCTTTGAGGGAACGCCTGGGTGGCTCAGTTTTTTAGGCATCTGCCTTCAACTCAGGTCATGATCTCAGTGTCCTGGGATTGAGCCCCACATCAGGCTCTCTGCTCATCAGTGAGTCTGCTGCTCCCTCCCCCTCTCCCTCTGTGATCTCTCTGGCTCTCACTCTCTCTCAAATAAATAAATAAAATCTTTACGAAAAAGAAAAATTCTTTGAGGAATTTTGATATTAAAGGGAGCAGAGAAATGGGCTAGTAACTGGCAGAATCTAGGGTTTTACAAATATTTTTTAAGGGGGAATATTAAATGTGGTTGAAAATTACAACTAGAAAGCAGATAGAAAGTAGTTAGCCAGCATATAGTACATCCTAAGTTTTTGTTGTAGTGTTCAACGATTCATTAGTTGTGTATAACACCCAGTGCTCATCACAACACGTACCCTCCTTGATACCCATCACCTGGGCACCTCATCCCCCTACCCCCCTCCCTTCAGTAACCTTCAGTTTGTTTCCCAGAGTCCAGAATCTCTCATGGTTTGTTTCTCTCTCTGATCTCTTCTCATTCAGTTTTCCCTCCCTTCCCCTGTGGTCTTCTGCTCTATTCCTTATGTTCCACTTATGCATGAAACCATATGATAATTGTCTTTCTTTACTTATTTCACTTAGCATAATCCCCTCCAGTTCCATTCATGTTGATGCAAATGGTGGGTATTCATCCTTTCTGATGGCTGAGTAACACTCCATTTTACTATATGCTGGCTAACTGAACATAATAAAAAAAATTAAAAAAAATTAAAACATCACATGTAAAAAAAAAAGAAAGAAAAAAGTAGTTAGAAATATTTTGTGTAGTAGATAATGAGGTTCAGATTGGAAAGGGAAGGAAATGAGACCAGGAAGTGGTTTNGAAGGAAATAAGACCAGGAAGTGGTTTACTGGTAAAATGGGAACACTTCTGAGGGGGAATAATCAATGCGAGCTGGAAGGACATACAAGGTTGATCAAAGTCAGCTGTATAACATTGTCCTTTAGATTCAGATGACATTGGCTGGAATCCCTATTCTGGTGCCATGAAAGCCTCATTCCTCCCATTGCCTCTGCAGATTTGGTGCTAAAAGCAGAGACTTTGGCCTCTCAGTCTCTGGGCTTCCTGGAGCCCCACCAGTTTAATGGGTGGGCCATTCACTTTGTGTATGCTGCCCCTGTTCCTTCCCTGTCAAACCAGAAGTGGATTTACTAATTTTCTACTGCCTCTACATGAGGAACCATATGGAAGAGGCCTCATATAAAGCAGACTTTATAGGAGTTCACATCACAGAACACAAATCACTTAAAATGTAGTGTTTGACCGAAGCTGTTTTGAAAAATTCTCTCTCTGCCAACTCGGGCTCCAGCCACCTGCTATAAAACATAGCACTCTCCTTGTCTGTCTAGTCTCCCTTGACTTTTCCTCTCTGATTCCTGTTTATCCCATATTACTGAAGGTTTAATCTAATTTAGTTTCCTTTTCTCCCGCCAAACCATATCCTGAGGACTTGTCTGCCACTCCAGATCAGTTTTAATAGCATTTTCTTAAACAAAGACAATTCCCTCCTTTCTAAAATTTCTGGCTCCAGTAGTTATGGCCATCTTCCCATTGGGATACCTGATGGGGGTGGGGGAGCTATTGCAAGTTTACCTTTGATGTGAAGCTGTTTTGGAGTGAGGTTCTTGGAGTGCTCCTGGGAGTTATTACTAACCGTGATGTTTTGAGGATTTGTGAAGTTAGAATGTTGGTTGTGTGTCCATGTGGTTGTTAAAATTAATCCATCTGGACCATAACATGGGGATGAAGAGACAAACAGAAAGGGCCAAAGTCACCGAAAACCTGCCGCTCAGATGATAGTAATGAGCTGTCAGTTAGGAGCTGAATTGTGTTTTCCTGAAATTCATATGTTGAAGCCCTAGCACCCTGACACCTCCGAATGTGACTGTTTTTGGAGATAGGGCATTTAATGAGGTAATTAAGTTAAAATGAAGCCATTAGGGTGGGCCTTGATCCAATAAGCAAACTGGTTCTTCACCTTGCTGTGTTCACGACACACCTTCCAATATGGGAATTCATGGAGGCAACGCTGAAGGATGTAAAAAGTAAACACCACTTTTAAAAAAGAAATTATAGAAAATGGAAAAAAAATATTTCTACAGTTGTTTTGCTATTCACTTTGTGCTCCAAACCCACATGGCTCTGTGTTAATAGAACTGCTGAGTCATGGCTTGGCCCCATTGTAGATACAGTCAGAGGTTTTTCTTATGTGTCTCATAATCTGCAACCAGTTTTTCCCTACTCTGAGTTGTGTCTCAGGATCCCCCGGCTTCCATCTTCTCCTGACAAAGGTCACCTGGGGTAACTGTACTCATTTTTAGAAAAACAAATTGTATGCATTGGTAAAATCTTGGAGGCACTCATGAGGGTTTTAAGGACCATAAGTACCGCTCCAGGACACTAATTATAAACTACTGGTATTGAAATGTGAGACAAAATGAATGCACTCATCCATAGGGCTGTGGCTGAAATCCTCACTTAAAGGGATCCCTATAGGTGGAAATGAAGAACCTTTGCTGTTAACTGCCTTGGTGTTTCTTTATTGATCTTTCCACAAATTCTAACAACAACCACAACAACACCCACAAACCATCACATGTGCATATAAGAATTCACTCTCCCATCAAAGACGTTTTAGTATCCCTGTGTTGTTTTGTTTTTTGCTCCTGATCAGTTGAACACCTTCACTCTGTGTGCAGATGACCTGGCAGGTGAAGACAGGTACCTGTTAAACAAGGGTGTGCTGGAGGTCATCTGTCATCTGGAGGTTACCCAGGGATAGGGAGGAGTGATAATACCTTTGCCTTTCCCTGCCAGCAAGGCTTCATGGTGAAGGTAGTGATGGATAAACTGGTAGGGAGGTGAGGCTTCTTGGCTGGATCAACAAAGTACCGTTTGGTAATAGTCAAGGGGAGCTGTCCTTGCCAAGGGAACTACTGGACTAAAAATGGCTTTTTTTAAAAAAATATTTTAGTGTGTGTGTGTGTGTGTGTGTGTGTGTGTGTGTGTAATACTGTAAAAATGCTTTGGGTTACATTGGTTCATATATTTAAAATTTTTATTCTTTAAAAAATNTATATTTAAAATTTTTATTCTTTAAAAAATTAACCACTATGGTAAAATATACTTGAAGAGCTTGCGTGACTATTTTCTTATAGATACACCCCCAAATTACATATTCAGGACTGACATTATTATTTCAGATGATATATTATTTAAACAAAATGGATGTATGCTCAAAGCAGGAACTTTCTTACTCTAAGCAAATGTTCTGGGTCCTCCTGGGGTTCAGAATGAGTTATCCAGAACTGGTTCCTCTTACAGGGTTTCTGTGTGCATCTGATTTATCTAATGTGCCTGTCTAGATTCAGTTATATTATGGATTAGTACAGTTTTTACTAAAATCAGTCATGTCAAACATGCTATCCTTACATTTACTTAATTAGTTGTCC
>NW_023255491.1:0-2445 GCF_002007445.2 Ailuropoda melanoleuca
CAGAGGGGCGGTGCGAGTTCTAGAACCCACCTCCCAGTTCAAACAGAAGTGCACACTGAGAAAGAGCCCAGAAGACCTCGAATGCCGCGCAGAGACTCCAGGGAGGGGCCCTGCGGAGACGGAGCAGCGGGGTTGGCGCCGGCTGGGGCCTTCAGCGTCTGGACGCACCCGTGGCTCTTGAGTCCTACACCCAGCCCCAGCCATGCAGCTGGGCCTCGGCACCTGCCCCTTCTCCGGGCTGTGGCATATGGTGATTCTAACAGATTCAAAGTGGGGCACTGCGTGCGCAAGACCGGACATGGCAGACAGCAGACACCATGAGAGGAAGATGCGCGTCTGCGGGGAGAGGCTCGGGCTGTGCACACATAGCTCCAGGACGAGGGACGGACGGACGGCCAACATCAGAAGAGGTGGTGGCTCAGAATGTTCCAGACTTGCAGACCATGCATCTTGATGAAACCCAGAGTCGAAGTCACCTTTCCCACACCTTCTTACAAGTTTGTTTTTGCTTTTGTGTTTATTTCCGTTGCGACAACCGATGACCTTTGTCCTTCTATCTGTGAACAAATCCAGCTGGCATGGTTTAACGACTGTCCAGACTTACTGGGATTTTGCTCACTTTCTAAAACAGAAGCCAGGGAGGAGATGGCTCATTTTGGGGCATTTGGGCTTATTTGAAGCCCAGAAGGATCCATTATTTTGCGGCACAGCCCCGTGCTCCTGGGAGCGATGTGTCTGCAGAAGTATTGCCACTTGGCCACGGAGGGCGGACGGCCTGAGGTGCCCTCTCTGAGACCTCCCACGACTGAGATGCACGTGCCCAGCACAGGCCCCACACGAGTCACCTTTCTTCCAAGCAAGCCATAGGCCGTGACGGCTGACCGCCGACGATCCCAGAAGTGAACTTCCAGGCCCTCCCTTCTACTTAAAGCGAGAGGCTTAGGCACCACCCCAAAATTGGCCCGAGCCTGCAGGAGTGAGGATAAGGGAGGAATCCCTGCGAGAGACACAGGTGGTGGTGTGCCCGCCTCACTGGCCATCCCAGGACTGGGTGAGGCGGTGCTGGCCACGCCCGCCTCGGTCTCTACGAGGTTTGCAAATGTGTGCCTCTGCCGTTTTGCTTCCATGAGGCCCAGAACCCTCAGGAAACCCTCGCCTCCTGCGAGTTAATGTCAGGAAGCCGAGAGCCACGTGCTGAGAGCAGAACAGCGCGAGCCCACAGCCCTCCATGCCTGCGCCTGGGGGACAGGCCTCCCGCCAAGTGGGGCCACTGCCCTGCTTCCCACCAATGTCCACCTCCTGCCACACTCGCTGAGTCTCCAGAGACACCCAGCCACAGGGCCAGAGGTTCCTTGTAGTTTGGGTGAGAAAAGTGTACATTTGATAAAAACCTCACCTGTGAGAGTTTCTACCCACAGGAGAGATGGTTACTGTTTTCAGCGGCCGAGTGGTCCAGCCCCAGAGCTCAGCAGAAGCAAAACTGATGCAGGTGTTGGCTGTCATCTCAGCAGGCCCTGAGCTCTGTCCCCAGAGCCCGCAGTTGGGGGGGGGTCTGTGCATCAAGGGGACGGGGCAGTCAGGGTGTGATGCCCGCGGTGATGGACTCTGAGCATCTCGGGGCCACAGAGGGCCTGGGGCAGGTGGGGAGACAGGTCCAGAACAGCTCAGGCCTGCCTACAGGCATGGCATGCACAGGACCAGGCACTCTGCCACCCGCCCTGGCCTGTCCACCCTCGGGCCAGTGTGGTCAGGGGGTCCCGGGACAGCGGGAGCTGCCCCCAGCCCCTTGCGTGTGAGCGCCAATCTCCCCACAGGATGTGGGTTTCCCGGGGCCGGAGGGCAAGTGCCCACCGCTGTGGGGTCAGGCCCCTGCGCCGGTCTCTGTCTCACTGTCCTGTCCTGCCCTCCTTCCAGAGCTCCTGAAGCGTCTGGACGATGTTTCCCATGAAGTGAGACTGGCGGCCACCTCTGCCTTGGTCACGTGGCTGGCGTGTATCCGGAACGACGACAGGAAGTCGTATTACCAAAGTAACATTCAGTTCCTGTACAGAGAGCTCCTCGTGTACCTCGATGACCCAGACAGCGCTGTCCAGGATGCGGTGTTAGGTAGGCGTGGCGTGACGCGTGCATGGTTCTGAGGCCTGTCCTGAGTGTGTGGACCCGGCTCTTCAAGCATGGGACAGCAGGTCGGTGGCCTTGGAACCCCTTTGGACTGTCAGGGCCGACCCAAGGGCTTTGTCCTTGTGGATTACAGTCCGTGACATTTGCCATGATAGAAAGTAAAGTTGAGGGACACCTGGGAGGCTCAGTCCATTAAGCATCTGCTTCCAGCTCAGGTCGTGACCCTGGGTCCTGGGATCAAGCTCTGCATCCGGCTCCCTGCTCTGCGGGGTGTCTGCTCTCCCTCTGCCCCTCACCCCAGTCAATGGTTGTGCTCTCTCACGC
>NW_023255492.1:0-2224 GCF_002007445.2 Ailuropoda melanoleuca
GGCAGTAAGCACAGGGCAATGGGCTTGCTCATTTGTATCACTGACTGTTCTCGGGGATCTTGTGGTGAAGCATTCTCATCCGCATTGTACAGAGGAGGAGGCTGGGGCTCAGAGAAGGTCATTAGCTGTAATACCTCTAGTGCCTTCTGGCTTTAGAAGGAAAGCAGCTCCAGACACCTCTGGGGCAGGACCCACACTCACTGGGGTCAATGGGGGACCCCAGTGGCTTTACCTACAAGACAGCCAGGTCACCAGTCCCCAAAGCGGGAAAGAGGCGACTTGGATCTGGATGCCTTTGTCTCCCCACACCCCAGGGCAGTTCAGCCCCCACTGCGGGACCCACGCCCTCAGCAGAGTCCCAAACACCTGAAGGTGGGACCTGCTCTTCTGGAAAGGCTCTGTCTGCTTCTACAGAAAAGCCGTCAGGGTCACCACATTGATGTTGGGTTTCTATGGCAACCGTGATGCAGGCTGGTCCTTTACAGCGGAAATGTATTCGCAGCCTTCCTTACCCCCCACCACGTCCCCCCCCCACCGCTTTCCCTTGAAAGGAAAACACCATAACTCTTCAGGACACCACATGAGAAAGCATGGCAATTAGAAGCTCTAGCCTGGGACCTGGGCAACTGGTTTACAGTGAGACAGGAGGGGAGAATTATCAGTACACAGAAACCCAGGGAGGTGCCCTAGGGTTCTTGGAGATGAGCTAGCCCTAGGAGGGTGAGCATGTGAAATCAAGGCCATGTGAAGCAGTTTCTGTGGCAGAAAACCAAGAGATTGTTTATAATCACATGGTGGAATGATCTAGGAACACAGAAAAATGTCATTTAAAGAAACATTCAGAGGTGCTTCAGGGCAGCAGCCCTAGAATAATACAATTATTCAATAGGCAGAAACCTATTTTCTGAACCATACAACAGTCTCTGTGGTGGAAATTCTTTTTTTTTTTTATAAAATTTTTTTATTATGTTATGTTAGTCACCGTACAGTACATCCCAAGTTTTTAATGTAAAGTTCCATGATTCATTACTTGCGTATAACACCCAGGGCACCGTGCAATATGTGCCCTCCTTACTACCCATCACCGGCCTATCCCAATCCCCCACCCCCCCTCCCCTCTAAAGCCCTCAGTTTGTTTCCCAGAGTCCATAGTCTCTCATGGTTCATTCCCCCTTCTGTTTACCCCCCCTTCCTTCTTCCTTTTCTTCTTCTACTGATCTTCCTCCTTCTTATGTTCCATAAATGAGTGAAACCGTATGATAATTGTCTTTCTCTGCTTGACTTATTTCACTTAGCATTATCTCCTCCAGTCCCGTTCATGTTGCTGCAAATGTTGTGAAATCATTCTTTTTGATGGCTGAGTAATATTCCGTTGTGGTGGCAATTCTTATCCTCCATTCCTGGCGTTGTCTTCCATGTGGAGGGACACCCATGATGAAAGCAGCTCTACCGTCTTTATAATCCACTTCTTCTCTAGTGTGGGAATCACTTACCTCATTTGTGACTCTGCAGTGGGAAACCCACATCCCAGGCCCTCTCCCTTCAAAATTCTTGTAGCAAGCTGTTTTTATAGAGCACGGGTTTGCTCTGCTCTCAGGGGTGGGTAATAGAATCACAGCTCTTCTCCTGTTTTCTGTGTCTTGCTGGCCCCTCAACTATACCTATGGTCTGTTTCAAAATGCTTTTGTCTTAACCAAGAAACAGACTCTTAACTATAGAGAACAAACTGATGGCTACCAGAGGGGAGGTGGGTGGGGGTGATGGGTGAGATAGGTGACGGGGATTAAGGAGTGCACTTGTCAGTGATGCCCACCGGGTGACGTATGGAGTTGTCGAATCACTGTATTGTACGCGTGAAACTAATACGGCACCGTACGTTAAGTGTACCGGAATTAAAATAAAAACTTAAAGGTTTAAAAGATTCCTTTGTCTTGAAGGGTCTCCCAAAGCACACTTCTTCTCCCCATCTGAGCTCTGAGCCAACTAAGAAGTAGGACAAAAGAATGAAAAGAAAAATACATCGACTCCATTGCTTATAAAGGTGATATTGCAGAAAGTGGCTTAGATATGCAGGCAACTGGGCTTCCTTTTCAAACCCCAGAATTATGCTGACTTGGCCACCCAGCAGTGCTGCATGAGGTAGTCACAAAGGCCAAAGACTGCACTGCAGAGCTCCCTGCTCTCTGGTGAAGGAGCCCTGTCTATATGTGCTTGAAGAAAGTAC
>NW_023255493.1:0-4533 GCF_002007445.2 Ailuropoda melanoleuca
CACAAAAAATCACCAGTATTAAAAACAAAAGGCACAGAATGTGGGCAGAGAACTTCACCCACAAAACAAGAGCCAAGTCGCCACCAAGGCACCTGACTCCCTGCTTCACGTGACCTCTGGTCACCCCACCACCAGCACGGATGCCAAGAAAAAGAAGTGGGGAGACAAGGTGTCTGAAGGGGGAGACCAACGGTCAGATGGCAGCCCTGCAGTTCACGGGCTCGGTGACCCAGGCAGACGGCATCACCGTCTGGGCCTTGGGCTCCTACGTGCACGATGACGTGCTGACAGTCTCCCTGCCTGAGGGGCAGGTGTGAGCATTAAACGGGAGAACGAGGACACCGGGTTGAACCCACCTCACTGCCTAATAAAAACAGGCGCTCACGGACTTTTGGGTGACAAAACCCACGGTGTCCCAGGAGGAAACCCCGACATGGTGAGGAGTCCCAGATCGGTTATGTCCCTCACCTCATTACTTCCACCAGTCACTCAGAGTCAATATTGGTCTATTTAACCGTGAAAAATGAAAAGCAGTTATCACCAAGACTACAATTTGAACTAAGTTAATATTCTAACAGTATTGACTGTCCACAGATCAGTTGTCCTTCTTAAAAGAACAGTGGAATTTTAACCAGAAGGAAAGAAATTTGGGGCTGGTTCTAGACAGGGTCCGTGGGGATCACGTGGTATGACAAGCTCACATTCTACCTATGCAGCGCCTGCAGAAGACGTTCCAGGTGCTGGAAGATGAGGCTAGAAAGACAGGAGTGGACGGCCTGAGAGGAGCCCCCGCCCCGGACTCCTCACAGCCACTGGGCCCCTTCTCTCCCCGCTGCCTGCCCTGGCCTGCCAGCCAAGCCCACAGGGGCTTCTGTCACACCAGCTGCAAGGCCGGGGGTCCCAGCAGGAGCTCCTGCCGTCCACAGCCTTGGAGGGCCTTTCCAACATGTCTCCTCCAGAAAACAGCGGGCAGAGGGTTTTCAAACGGGGCGCGGCCCACATCTGCCAAAAGGCACAAAGTCTGGGAGGTGCTCAGAGAATGACACTTGACCATTTTTTACTTTCTAAAGAATGTAGGAATGAAGAAAAGAACCGAAAAGTTTATTGTTCAATGCCTCCCTGCCCATTCGTAAATTACAACTGCTTTTCCAATAGCTCTAAGTTATAAATGTCTTTTTGACTCTTCCTTCTGAGCTGCAAAGGAAAAGCTGAGTTCAGCTTGAGCCCCGCCAGCAGCAAGCCTGGCCAGAGCACTTCATGCTGTTCCCTGGACTCCAACTTCCTCATCTGTAAACCAGGGGAAATGCCCCGTCCTCTTGCAGAACCGGCTGTGAAGAGGGACGCCTCTCTTCTGTGACTGGCTCAGCCCGGTGGCTGGCAAAGGAGGCCTGCAGCCCCCACACGGGCTTCCATGGAAGCCTCAGGGACAGGGCAAGCAGAGGCAGCCGCTGAAGACAGTTGTTCGCACTCGAGACTGCGGAGTCACACAGCCCGCGCGGGCGCACACACGGCCCTTGGGGAGGTGCCTTTCAGAAGCACGCAGGTGCTCAACAAACCCAGGTCCGACCCACAGGGAGGGTCATAGATTTGAATGCACTGCCAAAAACCCAGGGTAGAATAAGGGTCAAGAGGAAATGGGCATGTAAGCCATTTCCNATAAGGGTCAAGAGGAAATGGGCATGTAAGCCATTTCCCGAGACCCGGCTGGTAAGCCAGGGCATGGTGGTCAGAGGTGACGGGCAGGTCACATCATGTCTAGACGCAGAAGAAAACCAGCAACTGCCATGGGATGAAAGAAATGAGGAAAAAAAAAAAAAACCATTCATGACGTTAGAGGCAAGGTGGCTGGACGGGCTCCAACACCACTTCCTCCTGTTTGCAAGGAGACAGCTCCTTGGTCTCTGTTGGAGAAATACACAGAGAACAACAGGGACGATGCTAATGGTCGTGCTTTCCCGGCACCTGGCAGGAGACATGTTCGCACACTCTCATGTTGGCCTGTGGTCCAGGCTCCACCAATGCCCTCAGCAGGAAGCTGCATCACACTCCAACCAGACTCCGTCGGGTACAGCGGGACCCACCCCGTGGCATCGCACCTCACAATGGGACACCAGTGGGGAAGAGGTCAGAAACTCCGTTTCCTTTTGTACTAACTGCCCGCATGGCCAAGAGAGGNATGGCCAAGAGAGCAAAAGACCAGGAGAAGGGGTCTTAGGCTGAGCTCCCAGGGAGGGCAGGGGGTCACCCCAGGAATCAAAGGGCCAACTCAAGGACCAGAGGCACATGACCAGCTATGGGAGACCCAGGCAAAGCCACAGGCCCCCAAATGGAACCCAGAACAAGGCCATGTACAGAGCTCTGGCCACACGAGCCAACTGCATTTTCATTAATGATCCAGCAGGAGCCAAGCTTGAAGGCCCTCCCACCAAGAGGTCCCTCTCATGACCCTCCTGGAGATAGACACAGCGGTTTTCTCCTTATCTAGCAGAGGCGGCCAAGCACCCTGATGTCACATGGTGGCACATAGGACGTGTTCAGTCAAGTGTCATGACATAGGAAAGGACAAGGACAAGGATGACTCCACCGTCCACACAGGGGTGCTTACACCTGTAGACACAATCTCACTGGCAGCCCTGGAAGAAATGCACTTTGACACTGTGGGTCCATCTCTGCACAGCCCTCGGGGTCCAGGCGGGAAGACCAGGGAACCAGCGCCACTGACCGTGGGCACTGGGCCAAGAGCTTGGTCACAGGTGCCCATCAGCTCATCAAATTCTCACAGCTGCCCAGGAACTGGGGACCAAAGGCTCCATCCGACAGAGTAGAAAGCCAAGGTTCATAAAGGTCACTATCTATAGCTCAGGTGTGGAGGGACAGAGTTTTCACAGATCTGTGGCCCAGGAAGAACATTCTGTCTATCTCCCGAGTTGTGCTCTCTCCACTGAACCACACTGCCCTAGCACCCAGCACCGGGCACCGCCAGCACAGGCCGGGAAGCGTACCCCACCACTTGCAAAGCAACTCCCTAGCTGTCCCTCATATAGCCCTGCACTGGGGGCTGGAAGAGGCCGATGTACGGAGGAGAGGACCGAGGCTCAGTGAGCTGAAGGGACCCAGCCAAAGCCATAAAGCCAGAAGAGCAGAGTCAAGCGTGGGGGGAGCCCAGGGCCCACAGGGCTGCATGAGTGGCTGGGCTGGTGGGCACTTTTGCTGGGTCCTCAGCACCTGAGAAATCTATACTCTTCTTACTCAGGTCTCCAGTCAATGAGTCTGCATCACGCTCTCTCTCTGAGGGCAGGAAGCGGGTGTCGGTGATCTTTTGTAACCCCAGTGCCTGGAACACAAGAGGAATTCCAGAAGGTTTACGAGAAGGGAGAAACCAAGAGTGTGAGGGAGAAGAAAGGCAGATATACCGATCTGCTTGCAAAGCCGCCCCAGGCCACGCAGCACACGGGGTCGCGCATCCACACCTGTACCCCCGCCTCGTCTCACCCCTTCCAGTTCACGCGAGGAGGGCTCTCACAGGACATCCACCCGACTCGCTCATTTCACAGACATGGAAACTAAGGCCCAAATAGGTAAAGTAAGTTCCCCAAAGTCACACAACCTACGAAGGGCAGCATCGCAACTAAGGCGCGTGACTCTGGGCTGCTGGCCAGAGTCTGTCCCAGTGCTCGAGGCTCCTAAAACTTTGGGCAAGAAGAGTCAGATCATCTGACTTAAAAAAGCAAGCGCTCCCTTCCTGAGCTAAATGGAAAAATCAATGAGCTCCAAATCAGCCTTGCCATTTGCCTGAGGAAGTGGAGCTTTCAAAGGTTACTTGTCCTGCAAGCGGGCTCCTGTTCTCTTAATAGGGGCCCTGCGGAAGGCGCGCAGAATGGATGGCCCACACGTGGGAAGAGACAGCCTACAATGAAAGCTGACACTTCCAGTCAAGCCTGCCATCAAGCATGAAGATGAATGTGAGAGCACCTCCTTCAGAGACCACCAGATCGCTTTTCCCACAGCCAAGAGCGCGGGCAGAGGCTTCCTCGTTATGCTTTCTTCCCTTCTGCTCAACCATCTCCAAAAACATCAGCTGGAAGAGGACGACAGGGCTACTTCCTCCCCCACTTCCGAACCCGGGGGGCTGACCCGAGGCTGGACGTGACAAGGAACGTTATCAGTGAGTTACCAAGCATCTGTCTGCACAGTGCCTGCCTGGCAGTGTGGAGGGTCTCTCGTGGAAACCTCAAGGTAACTCTGAGATGGTAGCTTTTTCCCTCCTGACAAGGATGGGAAAACTAGCCCAAGGCCAAGCGGCAGTGGCTCCTCCCACCGTCCCACTGCAACTGGGTCCCAGCACCAGACAGGCACTGAGCTGACAGTGGAAGCTACCGGCTTAACCTGTCACGTGAAACCCGCGACAATGGCAGATGGCTGTCAGACAGCATGCAGAGCAGAGCCAGGGCTACCGGCCTGACGGCTGAGTGTACAAGGGACATATGGAGACCGAGTCAACACCCAGGCCACTTGACCCAAGGTCTGCACTGC
>NW_023255494.1:0-839 GCF_002007445.2 Ailuropoda melanoleuca
CCCTGGTGCCAGCTGTCCCCCTGAGGATTGAGGGACCCGAGCCAGCCCATCCTGAGCCCAGGCTGTGTCAGTTGTGTAGACTGATGTGAGTCAGAGCAGTGGGCAGCTGGCATGGACCAGGGGCAGGCAGTGTCTCCTTCTCATTTCTTCCCTCCCTTCCTCCCAGAGGGAGCTCAGAGCAGCCTCCAAGCCCTGCATCTCCAGATCCCTTGACCTGTGCCTCCTGTGTTCAGCTGGTGACCTTGGAGTTTCGCATGGATTCTACCTCCTGTACCCTCTCCCGTAGCAGTTCCTGGATCAGGGGAGGGGTCGTACCCTCGTCTGTTTTTGGTCTTGTTCCTGTCCCACACCAAGCCCACCCATCTTTGCATCTTCCATGTATGTGTTTGGAAACAAGCCTATCCACGGTGAACCTGTTAGCCAAATGGATCCAGGTAATGACCATTGAAGTAGAGATCCATGATCCATAATAAATCTGCTCTGAAACCTGTCCCACAGTCTGTGACTATCTCACACTAAAACAGAAACAATAATAGCTTTCTGGACTGTGAAGCGACATGTGTCTCTACTTCCAATCTTGAATGCATAGGTGCTGAGCCCAGACAGTAAAGGACCATGGCTCCCATGGGCTGGGATCCAACAGGTAAAGTGTAAGAACTCAGGGAAATTTGAATTTGAGGCATAGAGTGAATAATTATTGTAGAGTGAATCCTCCCAAGTAGGGCTTATGAACATTGCACAGGAAAAGGTTTTTCAAAGAGGTTCCTAAAAGAAAAATCTTTTTAAAAAATTTATTTTAATTCCAGTAGAGCTAACATACAGTGTTACATTCGTTTCAG
>NW_023255495.1:0-4399 GCF_002007445.2 Ailuropoda melanoleuca
CACTTACATAGTATTATGCAAAAATCCCAATACATTTAACACAAGCACATAGCTCCGTTACTGTAAACATTTTGAAAATAAATTTTGCAAATCTTGAAAAACAATGATGACTTGCTAGATACTCTAGAAAAGAAATATGTGAATTGTAAAGATTTGAGAGGCCTTAGGAAAAAGAAATCATTGACTACATTTCTCAAAATGTCTCTTACTATGATCATGTTATATAAGTCAAGTGTAAAATAAAGGATCCTATACTGCACTTATAATTATTTTAAAATATGGCCAAAAGAACAAGTCAGCATTTGACTAATTCTTTGTGCATTTTAAGAATTATTATACCACTGAAATTAAGCTTAAATTTTAACTAAAAAGGAATGCAATTTAATAATTTCCATTTATGTTCAAGGTAAAGACTTGTGTAATTCTTTTCATTCACAATACACTGCAGAATTCTCAACAGTTTTTAGGAGATTCAGCCTAAGTGGATTTTTTTCCCAAAGAAAATTATGTTCAAATATGAAGACTTCCTCTAATTTCCTAATTCACTCACTGAATATACTAACTGAATGTTTATCTAGAAACAGTTCTGTATAAATTAGCAAACAGTCCAATAAAAAAGTTATAAAAATTCACCTAAACAAACCCGTCTAATACAAGTAGTATGTTCTAAAAGCATTCCGTGTAAGGATAACTTAACTTAGAAATTCTTTTTTAACCATGAATGTTAAGGAAGTAAAGAGTTTGAAATGGAAAATCCACTCTTCTTAGAATTTTATATTTATTTAGATAGATATACACTTCCAATATTTATCTGATTCTTACGTAGTCTCTCCTTTTCCATATAAGTTTCTGCAAAATTTTTTATTCATTCAGAATGCTTCTTTCTCTGTAGTGTTTTCCATGAAAATTGCAGTTGACTTCAAATATGCTTTATCCTACATCCCATTATAGTCACTGATGAGTATCGACCTCCTCATTAAGGCCAGAAACCTGGAGAACACTGCATTCTCCATTTTGTTTAGACCACAAGTCATATCTCCCAATGCTTCCTTAATTCCTACATCTTGAATGAATCATAGGTTGTCAGAGAGATTCTTGATACAACGGGGAAAAGTTCAATTTTGTATTTTGAGACTAATTCCTCTAAACTCTATGTGACCTTAAAAAAGTCCCATAACCTCTTTGAATTTCAATTTCCCAAATGTGAGACAGGGGGGCTCAAAGTGGTTATTTATTCTAGCTGTAAGAATCTATGTACAACACCTAAGCTATATCACATTCCACCAAAGGAATAAAAAAAAAAAAAAGAAGAAGAAGAAATCCAGTCACAGATAATCTATATATTGTAAGATAATACACATGGCCTTTTTTCTCTCAAAATATATTTCTTCTGGATGTCTGAATATTAAATGTTAACCATATAATTTATAAATGTGTTTTTGTACTTTCTATCCCAATTTATAATATCTCCTGTGATACAGATATCATACATATTACCACCAAACTCTGACATGATTACATATTATAGGTAAATGGGACAACCCAAGAGAATCTCAAACTCATTTGGCATTCTTGCTAATGTTGATATCAATGACCACAGAGAATTACTTGGAAGAAATCTGCATTGTTAAAAGTGTGGCAAAATGTGTATTTCCAAAATCTTTGTACACAAATATCAGGATTTAAAAAAATTTCCATCTTGGAACTTTTAACACTACTTGCTTATGGTATAGAATTATGATAGAAAAATTAAAAGATACTTTTTATATGTCTCTATTCCTTTCAGTATGTACTGTCAAGCATATCTTGTCCCATCCTGTTTCCTTTTTTTTTAAAGATTTTATTTATTTAGTTATTTATTTGAGGGGGGGCAAAGGGAGAGGGAGAAGCGGACTCCCTGCTGGACCGGGAGCCCAGGACCCAGGGCACAATCCCAGGACCCTGGGATCATGACCTGAGCTGAAGGCAGATACTTAATCTACTAAGCCACCCAGACCTGCCTTCTGTTTCCATTTCTAACACACAGTTTTTCTTGCTAACTTTTTTTTTTTTAAAGATTTTATTCATTTGAGACAGAAAGAGAAAGAGAGAGAGCAAGGAGTAGGGAGGAGCAGAGAGGGAGAGGCAGAGTGGGAGAAGTGGACCCTATGCTGAGTGTGGAGACCAATGTGGGGCTCTATTCCAGGACCCCAAGATCATGACATGAGCCAAAGGCAGATGCTTAACCAACTGAGTTGCCCAGGTGCCCCTCCTTGCTAACTCTTAACCACATTTTCATGAGGAGCTAATAATGATGAAAAAATATTTCTTATTTAGTATATAAGGCTTTAATCTTTCCTGCTTTGCTGTTTTCACTTAAACAGCATGCTCTGAAAAANACACCCAGACCTGCCTTCTGTTTCCATTTCTAACACACAGTTTTTCTTGCTAACTTTTTTTTTTTTAAAGATTTTATTCATTTGAGACAGAAAGAGAAAGAGAGAGAGCAAGGAGTAGGGAGGAGCAGAGAGGGAGAGGCAGAGTGGGAGAAGTGGACCCTATGCTGAGTGTGGAGACCAATGTGGGGCTCTATTCCAGGACCCCAAGATCATGACATGAGCCAAAGGCAGATGCTTAACCAACTGAGTTGCCCAGGTGCCCCTCCTTGCTAACTCTTAACCACGTTTTCATGAGGAGCTAATAATGATGAAAAAATATTTCTTATTTAGTATATAAGGCTTTAATCTTTCCTGCTTTGCTGTTTTCACTTAAACAGCATGCTCTGAAAAATCATTTCTTATCTGTTCTTATAGATCCCTCTTATTCTTTTTTACAGCTGAGCCTTTGAAGATTCAAAGATAAGTGAAACACAGTTTCCTTAAGGAGTCTAGTGAAGATGATACATACATAAACAACAAAAAAAAGCATACAAAAAGTGGCATATTGAAGNATCATTTCTTATCTGTTCTTATAGATCCCTCTTATTCTTTTTTATAGCTGAGCCTTTGAAGATTCAAAGATAAGTGAAACACAGTTTTCTTAAGGAGTCTAGTGAAGATGATACATACATAAACAACAAAAAAAAGCATACAAAAAGTGGCATATTGAAGATATGAATTTTGTTATTTAAGCCCAAAGAAAGAATGGTTCACATATGTTCCCTAAGGAAGTCTGGTTGAGATTCATAAAGCAGGTGATATTTGAACTGGATAGAAAAGTAGGAGTTAATCAGGAAGAAAAGATCGTGGAAGAACATGTAGGCAGTGAACAGCATGTACAAAGGCCTAGACCAAATGTCCCTGCAGAGCAGGGTGTATGCTACTTATCACAGACACAGTGGCTATTCAAATCTGTTTGTTAAATTTAACTGAACAGAAGTAAGAATAGGTTTAAGGATGTTGAATACTTCTGTATGTCTGGTCACAAGAAGCATGGTGAGGAGAATAACAGGCATGAGATTGGATAAGTATATTTGGGATAGTTTCAGAAAAAGAGTTTCATCTTTCTTTTTTTTTTTTTTTACAATAATAGATTCATGATGAGTTAAAACCATTATAATAAATGAATTTCCCAGCAAGAAGTCAAGAATAAAAGGACAGAACTGTGGAGAATACATTTTAGAAGTCAGAAGGAAGATGAGGAGCTAGCAAAAGGGATGAAGTGAATATATATGAAGACTGAAAATCATGCCTCAGAAACCAAAGGAAGAATATGTTACTAGTAGGGAATTATCAATGTTTCAAACTCCACAGGGGCTCAAGTTAGCTAAAAACTTTAAAAAAATAGTTGGTGTCATATCCCATGAAAAAACGCTCAACATCACTCATCATCAGGGAAATACAAATCAAAACCACAATGAGATACCACCTCACACCTGTCAGAATGGCTACAGTTAACAAGTCAGGAAACAACAAATGTTGGTGAGGATGGGGAGAAAGGGGAACCCTCTTGCACTATTGGTGGGAATGCAAGTTGGTTTAGCCACTCTGGAAAACAGTATGGAGTTTCCTCAAAAGCTAAAAATATAGCTACCTTAGGACCCAGCAATTACACTACTGGGTATTTACCCTAAAGATACAAATGTAGTGATCTGGAGGGGCACTTGCACCCCAACATTTATAGCAGCAATGTCCACAAGAGCCAAACTATGGAAAGAGCCCAGATATCCACTAACAGATGAATGGATAAAGAAGGTGTGGTGTATATACATATTAATGGAATATTAATCAGCCATCAAAAAATTTCAATCTTGCCATTTGCAACAATGTAGATGGAACTAGAGGGTATTATCCTAAGTGAAGTAAGTCAATCAGAGAAAGACAATTATATGATTTCACTCATATGTGGAAATTAAGAAACAAAACAGGGGAGAGCATAGAGGAAGGGAGGGAAAAATAAAATAAGACATAATCAGAGCAGG
>NW_023255496.1:0-1219 GCF_002007445.2 Ailuropoda melanoleuca
GGTGGTGGGCATTAAGGAGGGCACGTGATGTGATGAGCACTGGGGGCTATACGCAACTAATGAATCATTGAACATTATATTACTACATGTTGGCTAATGGAATTAAAAAAAATAAAACGAAGTATGGCATTTTGACCAGTTTTCAGGGAGCAATATCCTCACTGTGGAGTTTTTTAGGCCTCTTGCAAACAAAAGTTTTTTAAGGCAGACGTAGGAAAGGAAGCATGTATGTGCCAGGTCAGATGAAACTGGATCAGGGACCAGGACCATGCGATGGAGACAGTGTTACAAGCCTTTCAAGGTTAATGGCAGAGTACATCACCCAGCAGGTGTGAGGTATTTTGGAAAGAAAGACTGTGGGGAGCAGAAGAGCTGCTATCTAAGCCTCTGTAATCCTGGTTTGGGACGGGAGGATCAAGTGGACAACCTCTGGTACATGAAACTGCGTTTTACACACACACACACACACACACACACACACACACACACACNCACACACACGCAGAGACCTACACAGAGACAGACATATCCAGAGACAGAAAGACAGACCCACACAGAGACAGACATACAGAGAGACAGACAGACCCACACAGAGACAAACATACATAGAGAGACACACACACACACACACACACACACACACGAGGATTTTAGTTTTTACAACGCTGAGGACTCCGAAGCAGTGACCTGCCTCGTGTGCGGTATCTACAAGTGCTGTATCTGCAAAGGTGTGTGATAGACAGTACCTTCAGCCTCTGTCCCACTCAGCTCTCTTCTCTCTTGTCTCCCAAAGTCATAGGCTACCATATGCTGAGCCTCCACCGGGGCCTTCGCAGCTCTCCCTGGGCGCTTCCTCCCAGGCGGCGCCATCGCGAGGTGTCTCCTGCACCTTGAGAGCGAAAACACGCATTAAAGAAATGGGGATGTGGTCAGTGAGCGATGCCAGGCAAGGGTCCTCTGCGCAGATCAGAGTGGGCGTGTCCTCGTGTCTCTCCTTGGACCAGGAGGGGACAAAGACAATGCTGATGGCGGACCCTTCCGCCCCGCCCCCGGCTCCGACCCAGGGCACGCGACCTGCCCTGGGGCATCTGAGGGCCAGAGCCTTCCGCCACATTCTTGCCTCTATGTTGGGACAGAGGCATCCCCATCCCTAGGTCCCCGCGGGACAATGTGCTGGTCTGGAGGCCCAACCGTGGCCAGGACAAAAATAAGTGTCCCC
>NW_023255497.1:0-2458 GCF_002007445.2 Ailuropoda melanoleuca
CCTTTCCGATGGCTAATATTCCATTACATATATGAACCACATCTTCTTTATCCATTCATCTGTGGATGGACATGTGGGCTCTTTCCATAGTTTGGCTGTTGTGGACATTGCTGTTATAAACATTGTGGTGCCGGTGTCCCTTTGAATCACACTATGTTTGTATTTTTGGGCTAAATACCTAGTAGTGCTTTTGCAAAGTTGTAGGATAGCTCTGTTTTTAACTTCTTGAGGAACCTCCACACTGTTTTCCACAGTGGCTGCACCAGCTTATGTTCCCACCAACAGTGTAAGAGGGCTCCCCTTTCTCCACATCCTTGCCAGCATCTGTCGTTTCCTGAGTGGTTCATTTCAGCCATTCTGACCAGTGTGAGGTGGTGTCTGACGTGGTTTTGACTTGCATTTCCCTGAGGGCGCGTGATGTGGAGCACGTTTCCATGTGTCTGTTGGCCATTTGGATGTCTTCCTTGGACAAATGTCTGTTCATGTCTTCTGCCCATTTCTTGACTGGATTATTTGTTTTTTGGGTGTTGAGCTTCATAAGTTCTTTATAGATTTTAGATCCTAGCCTTTTCTCTGATAAGACCTTTGCAAATGTCTTCTCCTGTGGAATGTGGTTTCTTCTATGCTTTTGGACATATGTCCCCAGAAAAAAAGCCTTCCCCACAGTATTCCTTCCTAGGGCTGCTGTACCAAAGCACCAACTGGGAGGCCAGGAGTCTAGAATCATGGTGGCATGGCCCCTGCTCCCTCCCAAGGCTCCAGGGCAGGACCCTTCCTGCCTCTCCCAGTGCTGACAGCTTCTGGTGGTAGCCAGCCAACCTTGGCATTCCTTGGCTGTCACTGTATCACTCCAGTTTCTGCCTCCTTTCCTGTGGGTCTCTGTGACTGCTTCTATTCTCATCCAGTTTAAGGCCCACCCTAATCAGCATGACTTCATCCTGACTTCACTAATTATATCTACAAAGCCTCTATTGAAGGTGACCCAAAATAAGGTTGCAATCTTGAGGCTGTGGGTGGAAATGAGTGTGCGGGGAGGGGACACTATTCAACCCACAACAACAGCTTATCGGTGCCCTGTACCCACTGCCTCTGCCATCCTCTCCTCAAAGCAAGCAGCTGGAGAAGACCACCCAGACAGGATTCAAAGCAGCATTCCAGCACCTGGCAGAGACAAGTCAATCCAGCATCCAAAAGGCTAGAGAAGGGAGCTTGGGTTCCAGCACCCTGCATCCTGCCCTCCTCCCTCAGTCCTTTCTTTTGGTGCAAAGGCTTCATTCTTCCCAAGATACCAAGGCAAATAGCTGAGAACCTTCCATTTGTGTAAAGCCCATCTTTTTCCACAGCTAAAGAACATTTGGTGTAGACGTAAGAACATTTTCCATTTATTCAAATGTGACTTAGCACTCTTAATTTCCAAAGGGTGTGGATTGGGGGGTGGAGGAGGGTGGGCTGTAGGAACCTCAAGTTTGACTTAACCCATGTTTAAGCATCACTGCGTTGTTTCCTGGGTCCATGCAAGTTGGAAAAGACGCATTTCTGTAACACGCACGTGTAGCCCTCATTCCTCTGCCTCATACGGAATGTCGACCAACTAGTTTTCCAGCGCTGGGTTTCCAAGGAGATCACCCCCCATGTTGGAAGATTTTCCACATTGAAAAGACCTGTAGTTGGGGTGGGAAGTCCTGGCTGGGCTTCTGGGCTTTGTAACCCCAGGCAGGTCAGCCAGTCCTCTGCCAGAGTTTCGGCACTGGTGATACGGAGGGAGCCAAGGGTGGAAAGCCCGCATGCCGGGGCTAGCCCGCGGCTGCCCACACGGCTATGCACACACGGCACGCACTGCCTGACCGCCAGTCTCATCACCTATCAGGATGGATCCCATGGTGCCCTGGGGCGGCTCAGGTGGTTAGGCGGCCGGCTCTTAATCGCAGCTCAGGTCTTGCTCATGGGATCGTCCGTTCAAGCCCCATGTTGGGCTCCACTCTAGGCATGAAAAAAAAATGGATCACATGACAGTTGAGATACTTGAGATGTGCACATGGGGTCAGAAAGGAAAGTGCGTGCAGCGGATAACAGCCTCCCACTGCTGGGCTCGTCGCCAGGGGAAGTCCCTCAGAAGGGAGCGGGTGGCAGCCACTTGAAGAGGGCCCAGGTTTAGATCTGAGGCCTGTTTAAAGTATGCAGGCTGCTCCTGGCTCTCCATGTGGTTTAGTCAAGCAGGCAGATTCCCTCCCTGCACCCCATGACATCATGGGTCCCGTGCTTTGTTTCCTCTCCTGCCAGCCCCCAGTATTGAAGGAAAAATTCTACCCTCCAGGTAGATGACACCTGATGAAAACAGAGAATACTGAGCCCATCCAAGAGGGGGACTCACAATTCACTTTGTGCTTGAAACATTTCTTTTTTCTTTAAAGATTTACTTCTTTATTTTGGCAAGAGAGAGAAAAAGAGGGAGAGAAGG
>NW_023255498.1:0-1282 GCF_002007445.2 Ailuropoda melanoleuca
GGAGTGCGCACCACCAGTCTTCTCACGGAACTCCGGTGTCTCACTGGATCCAGACTGAGACTGGGAGCTCCAAGAGCGTGCGGCGGCGGCTGGCAGCTGGTGGAGTTAGAAACACAAAGGACAGAGACGCGCCGGCCCTGGAAGTGAGGGTTGGGACACTGGGAGTGGGGGGCACATCCCGGGACACTGCAGGGTTGAGCAGCGCCAATAGAAACAGCGTTAAAGTGGCCAGAACATCAGTGGGGAATGGTCCGCGATCCCTCTGTTCTGAGACAGAGGCTGAGATTCGGCTACTGCTGCTCTGACTCTCAGAAGAGGCACAGCAAACCACCAGGGAAAGCCNCCTCCAGAGAACAAAAGCCTGGAAATACTGGCTCACAGTGTGCCCATCCCCATTCCCCCTCGCAGGGGACGTGGAGACTCTACCCAAACAGGGTTGCCTGAGTATCGGCGTGGCAGGCCCCTCCCCCAGAAGGCAGGTGGAAAAATCAAGAAGCCCACATCCCTAAGATCCCTATAAAACAAGGGTGCACGGCCTGGGTCCTCGTCAATAATTTGGGCTCTGGACAACCCCGCAACCTCTCCTCATCAGAATGACGAGAAGAAGCCTCCCCCAGCAAAGAAAAGACAATGAGTCTGTGGCCTCTGCCACAGAACTAATGGATATGGATATAACCAAATTATCAGAAATGGAATTCAGAGTAACAATGGTCAAGATGATGTGTAGACTTGAAAAAAGTATTAACGAAAATGTTAATGAGAATATAGAATCTCTAAGGGCAGAAATGAGAGTGAATCTGACAGAAATTAAAAATTCTATGAGCCAAATGCAGTCAAAACTAGAGGCTCTGATGGCCAGGGTCACCGAGACAGAGGAACTTTATTAACGAATTGGAGGATGGTTTAGTAGAAGAAAAACCTAAAATAGAATCTGGACTTAAAAAATCCATGCACAGGACTGTAGGTTACGGGAGATTACTGACTCAATGAAACATTCCAATATCAGAATCATCGGCATCCCCGAGGGGGTGGAGAAAAACAGAGATCTAGAAGAGATATTCAAAACAAATTGTAGCTGAAAACTTCCCTAATCTCTCAAGGGAAACAAACATTCATGTCCAAGAGGCAGAGAGGACCCCTCCCAAGCTCAACCACGACAAACCTACGCCACGTCATGTCATAGTGCATTTTGCAAATATTAGATCCAAGGATACAGTATTGAAAGCAGCCAGGGCAAAGAAATTTCTCACATACCAAGGCAAAGTTATCAGAATTACATCAG
>NW_023255498.1:1310-1652 GCF_002007445.2 Ailuropoda melanoleuca
TGAGAGAAGGGGGTGGGGTGGGGGGGCATTTTTAAAGCTCTTTCAGAGAAAAACATGCAGCCAAGGATCCTTTATCCAGCAAGGCTATCATTCAAAATTGATGGAGAAATAAAGACCTTCCAGAATCGCCAGTCATTGACCAATTTCGTAACCATGAAACCAGCCCTACAGGAGATATTAAGGGGGGTTCTATAAAGGTAAAAAGCCCCAAGAGTGATACAGAACAGAAAGTCACAATCAATAGAAACAAAGACTTCACTGGCAACATGGCATCATATCTCTCAATAATCAGTCTCAATGTAAATGGCCTAAATGCTCCCATAAAACGCCACAGGGTTGCAG
>NW_023255499.1:0-5344 GCF_002007445.2 Ailuropoda melanoleuca
TGGTTGTTGCTTAGGCCTACACGGACAGTGAGGACAGGGCAGAGTGGATTAGACAGGTGGATCACGGCAAGTGCTGGGCTCCTGCTTTATGCCTCGTATAGACATGGATAAGTAAGCACCGTCTCTACTGAGCAGGAAGATGCAGGGCTTTATAGCATCTACATAGGGCTGATATTTAATTTGTAGATACGTGTGTGCGTACTTTTCATGTATATCTGGATTACATAATGTAGCACGTTAGATGCACAAAGAAATGATTATAGAAGTAGTGACATAACCCTGCCAGTGTTTACGACACGCAGATATGCATTCATACTCACATGCAAAGATGCGCGTGATATTTTTGTACATATCTGTGTCTACACAGATAGATATTCGGCCTGTGACTGACAGGCTGTCTGTCAGCATCTGGACACATAAATCCGATGCGTCACGTTGGTACCTCCTTTCCTTCTCTGACTCCTAGGAGAGAACAGAAGGAGGAATGGATATAGAACCAAAGACCAGGCTTGCAATCTTGGCCTTCTCCTTCTATTTGCTTGAGCTTCAGACAAATTGATTAAACCGTCTTAGCTTCATCGTCCTCTGTAGCAGTGGGTTAATGGCGCTTTCCTGGTGGGGGACTATGGGTGAGTATTATGGAAGGGAAGTGACTGGTCCAGTCCCTGATACAGACCGGGCTCCAGGTGACCACACCATCGCGGGTTCATAGGCACTGAGCCCGGGCCCCAGGCACAGGGATGGGGCATGTCTCAGCCCTCAAGAAGCTCACATTCTAGTGAGGAAACAGATGTGAAAACAGACACTATAGTCCAGCATGACGTGTGCAGGGACCAGGGCGGGGACGGGGTTGTGGGATCTCCCAGGAGTGGGGCAGACAGCGCGATATCAGGGAGAGCTGCGCGGAAGAGGGAGAACATGCCCAACATGGTGGGCAGGAATTGGTGCCAAGAGTGAGCACAGCAGGAAAGTGACCCACACGGGGTGTGCACGCTGTGGGAATGACCAGCGATGTGGAGACAGTGGGGACACTTGTCACCCTAAATATTTGAATCATTGCCTTATAGACTAGGGATAAAATTCCAGGTGCTGCCTAGGTTTTCTACAAACTTACTTGCTATGTTTCTTTGGGGGGTAAAAATCCTCTCAAGGCTTCGGTCTTCTTCTTCCTGAAAACAAAGACATTGGATAAAACCAGCTTCAAGGCCCTTTTTAGTCTAGGAAGCCGCACAACTACAAATTTGATAATGTCACTTGAGGAGGCTGTGGCCGGAGGAACTGGGCTCCTGACAATGCCCTTTAAATGTTACTTCATCAAGCTTTCTTTCGTCTTTATGATAATAGTTCTCTTTCTTGCTGCTCCATTAAAAATGGCATTAAATCCGACTTCAAACCCTCAAGAAAACCAATTTGTTAGCCAATCTGGGAGGATGATTCGGCAGTGTACAGCCATCTGGGGCTCTGACGTCCCTCCATAACCGCATCTTGCACCAAGCCCGGCCATGTGGCTGTGGCATATACTTGGCACCTACTGTGCTCTGGGCACCATTTCAGTCTCCTCCAGGAAGAGAGGTGGTCCCTGTCAAGAAAGAGCTCACCGCACAGTAGAGGCAGAGAGTAAAACTGATCATTAAGACATGCAACGTCAAGACGTTCATTTAAAGAAGCATCAGAAGATTTGAAGACGTACTGTTTCCAGGCTGGGAGGACGTCGACATCTTAGCAGAGACTAAGTTATGTCTTTCAGTGATAGGTTGGGGTGGGGAGGAGGTACAAGGACGCATCGGACAGAGGGAACAGGATCGCCAGGGTGTGCAGCGGTCCGTAACGGCAGTAACGACTCCTGTGAATTCAGGAGGTCAGAGAGAAATCCCCTGGAGTCCTACTAATCCTTCATAGAGTGCACCGCAGAGACCCTCTGAAGTCTGGGGGTGGGACACCAGACTTCTAAGGACAGGATGCAAGAAGAGAGAGCTGAGAGAAACCCCTCGGAGGTCCCCCAAACCTTCGCTGAGCGCCCTAACTGCAGCGCACTATGGGGGATGAGGTCAGGGTAGCACGGCGGACGGAGGTCTCCTGAGGTCTAGAAATCCAGGGACAGGACTGAAGGCAGAAAAGTACTCCCAAAGATCCCAAAAGCTGATATCTGACAAGAGAGAGAGAGAGACAGAGAAAGAGAGAGAGAGAGGCTTAGCAGTCAAAAATCTGGCCGCGTAAAGAGATCTCCAGATATAAGAAACAGCACAGAGGATCATAGGGGAAGGGAGGGAAAACTGAATGGGAAGTCATCAGAGAGGGAGACAAACCATGAGAGACTCTTGACTCTAGGAAACAAACTAAGGGTTCCCGGAGGGTAGGTGGGTGGGAGGATGGGGTAACTGGGTGATGGGCATTACAGAGGGCATGTGACGCGATGAGAGAGCACTTGTTATACGCCACTGATAAATTACCAAACGCCACATCTGAAGGTAATGACGTACTGTATGTTGGCTAATTGATTTTAAATTTAAAAAAAGAGAGAGGGATCTCCGGAGTGTTTTCAGTGTTCAGATCCCAAGGAAATGTCTTCTTGCCTCTTTAAAAATCATGGAAGCCAATAGTGGAAAGGGCAACAATCCCAGTTTAAATATGGATTAAGTTGACTAGCCACTCCTTCCCCCCCCCCCAACTAGACCCTGTCAGGAGGAGCATGCCGTTACCTGTAGGTATATGTTATTTAGTTAAATCTCTACTGTTCTTTTATACACAATGTTTGGCACAGAATAAAAAATTATAAAACACACCAAGAAGCAGGAAACCGTGACCCACGGTCAAGAGAGGAAACAATCGTTAGAAACAGAGTCGGCCCAGATGTTGGGTTTTCAAAATGATGAGACAGAGATGGTAAAATAAGTATGAAAGATATGCCAAAGGGCTGAAAATAGTAAACATGGTATGAGATGTGGACAGTTGGGAAATCTTAATGGAGAGACAGAAACTATACAAAAGACTTCATTGAAATACCAGAAAGGAAAAATATGATATCAGAAGTGGAAAATCCACTTGAAGGGCTTCACAGCAACACGGCAGAGGACAGGAGCTGGTCACGTGAACACACAGGGCGGAATGGCAAGTATCAAGCCTAAACACGCAGAGGAAGAAAAGGGTAGGGCAGAAAAGCGCAGAGCCCCTGACATAGTGATGTCAGGCCGTCAGCCGTGGGTGTCACTGCGGTGGCAGGAGGGGAGAGGCCACAGAGCTGACAGGTATTCAAAGAGAGAGTGGCTGAGGATTTGTCGAACTGCTGAAAGCTATCAACCCACAAAAGCAGGGTTACTCCAAACAGGGTCAAGTACACAGAAAAACCCCCCTGTGCACATCAGAGTCAAAATGCTGAAAATGAAATAGAAAATACCAGAATTTTCCCCTCTGGGGTGGGGGAGAACATTTCATATAAGGGAACAGGGACACAAAACAATGCAGATTTCTGATTAAAACATAGAAACCAGAAGACAATGGGATAGTGAATTATTTTCCCAATCTGTCCTCCAGAACATCTTTTTTTTTTGGTAGCTTTATTGAGATGTAAGTGATATAAAAAAATTGCACACTTTTATGTATACATCTTGAGTTTGGACCTGTGAATAAACCCATGATACCACCAGCACAAACAAGGCACTGAATATATCCGTCACTTCCCAGAATGTCCTTCTGTGCATGTTTTTGGTGGTGGTTTGCTTTGTTTGCTCATTTGTTTGTTTGATTTGTGAGAAGGACACACTGTACAACATAGTACCAATGGTTAACAATGCAGTAAGTATTGTGCACTTTAAAAATAAGTGGAACTGAGATACCACCTTATAGCAGTTAGAATGGCAAAAATAGACAAGGCAAGAAACAACAATTGCTGGAGAGGATGTGGAGAAAGGGGATCCCTCCTTCATTGCTGGTGGGAATGCAAGTTGGTACAGCTACTCTGGAAAACAGTGTGGAGGTCCCTTAAAAAGTTGAAAATTGAGCTACCCTATGATCCAGCCATTGCACTACTGGGTGTTTACCCCAAAGATACAGACGTAGTGAAGAGAAGGGCCATATGCACCCCAATGTTCATAGCTGCATTGTCCACAATAGCTAAATCGTGGAAGGAGCTGAGATGCCCTTCAACAGATGACTGGATTAAGAAGCTGTGGTCCATATATACAATGGAATATTACTCAGCTATCAGAAAGAACGAATTCTCAACATTTGCTGCAACATGGACGGCACTGGAGGAGATAATGCTAAGTGAAATAAGTCAAGCAGAGAAAGACAATTATCATATGATTTCTCTCATCTATGGAACATAAGAACTAGGATGATCGGTAGGGGAAGAAAGGGATAAAGAAAGGGGGGGTAATCAGAAGGGGGAATGAAACATGAGAGACTATGGACTATGAGAAGCAAACTGAAGACTTCAGAGGGGAGGGGGTGGGGGAATGGGATAGACTGGTGATGGGTAGTAAGGAGGGCACGTATTGCATGGTGCACTGGGTGTTATACGCAACTAATGAAGCATCGAACTTTGCATTGGAATCCAGGGATGTACTGTATGGTGACTAACAAAATATAATAATAAAATAAAAAAAATAAGTGGACTATTTTCATTTATTTTTATTAGTGGACTAATGTTTTTAAAGTGAGAAAGCAAGAACCCTGCCGATTCACGTTACCATATCGATCAAAAATAGTCTTTACAAACAGAGGCAAAGCAAAGGTATTTTCAAGCAGATAAAACCTGAGATAATCTATATCCATTAGATTTTCACTGTAATACTGAAAGAAATTTTTCAGCTTGAAGGTAAAAGATGACAGAAGGAAGCTCAGATCTACCAGTAGGAATAAGGAACGTGAAGAAAAGCGAAACTGTGGATAAATACAAAAGGTCTTTTTTTTTGTCTGTGTACATGTGTGTGTGTGTACGTGCTTACACGCCCAAGCACATATCTATGCACACAAAAAAGCAATTGGCTGTTAAAAGCAAAAGTAATAACAATGTAAAACAAGTTTTAAATATCATGGTTTAGAAATTTAAAAACCAATGTGACAGCAAGAACACAAAGGTGGCAGGTGTTCTGAGTGGGATCAGACTCTTGGAAAGTTCTTCCATTAAACAAAAAGTTATACAATGTTATCTGAAGNGTTCTTCCATTAAACAAAAAGTTATACAATGTTATCTGAAGGTCAACCATCACGTGTCACAAATGTCTATTTGTGTCTCTTAATCCCTAGAGCCACAGCTATAAAATAACACAAAGAAAGAGATTTTAAAAGTTTAGTATTTAAGACAAAAAGAAGAGCAGGGGCGCCTGGGTGGCACAGCGGTTAA
>NW_023255500.1:0-4214 GCF_002007445.2 Ailuropoda melanoleuca
GGGAATCCGGGGATGTACTGTATGGTGGTTAACATAATATAAATAAATAAATAAATAAATAAATAAATAAATAAATAAATAAATAAATAAATTAAATAAATAAAGAAGGGTTGCCAAGAAGCATCTGAACAGGCCATGCTAAGATTACCCCTGTTTATTACAATTACATGCATCTTGACCTATCATATTCTTGACCAGACCCAGCATAAAAATACACAGCTCTAAAAAAATAATAATACACAGCTCTTTTTCTTCAGGTCTTCATTTCCTTATAGAAGGCTCTGGTGTCATGTATAACCTGCATCAAATAAATCTATAAAAAAGCTTTCCGTCTGTTAACATGTCTTTGTCAGTTTAATTTTCAGACCCAGCCAGGGATCCCGAGAAGGTTGAGGAAAGCCTCTTCCTTTCATAAATACATAACGTAAAATTTACAATTACAATTTCACAGGTCGTCGTTTTTATGTCTATTGTTATTAAAGAGAAACTGACCTATACCACACATAAAGCGTAAGTTACCGCATACTCTTTAATTAGCTGACTTACTGAATTCAGCACTAGGCTTGTCGAGGACCGTAACTGTGAATCTGTGAATACATTTTGACCACATTCTTAACCACTTTCAAGGATTCCAAAGGCTTAAACTTTTGCGATTTCATAATTCTATAAAATTTCTTCTGTGATTTTTTTATGGGCGCAAATGTGCCAAAGACACGATGATTAAGACTCAAAATACCCTTGAGATTTGATCTGGAGGAGGAAGTACTAGGCCCTGTACATTCATATACAACAGGTGCATGTTTTAAAAATGCATATGAAATCGCCTTAATAAATCCCTAGTTAGGATGAAACAACTAGAGAATCTCTTTGGAGCAACAATGTAGTTTGCGTTACTATAAACACTGTGGGAATCCCAAACCTTTTAGATGTGATGGATGTGTTCACTTCTCAAGTGTAATCTAGGTCAATATTTATCACTTGTACATTTAAAATAGAGCAGTTTATGTTCTGTCAATTAAATGCCTTTTAATAATGTTTAAGAAGAAAGCCCCAAACCTGTGTATCTGGGGGCAAAGCAACCAAGGAGGAAGGTGGTTAAGTGATCAGGGTGAAGCTAAATGTAAAACAACTGTGGCTTACTTTCTGTGCCCCAGCACTGCAGGGGCTGGTGAAAGGTTGTGGCCTGTGGGTTCGCTGAGAGGTCGCAAGCTCCCTGGCAGCCAGATCCCGTTCTCCTAAAGCCAGATCTTGTTCATTGCTGACCACGCTTGGGAATTACTGTTATTTTAATTTCAGTGGGACGTTGTTGCAGAGTTTCAGGCAGGGGTCTATATGATTTGAGTGATGGAAGACACTAGCATCACAGGCATAGAGGATTGGAAGAGAAAATCAAGCATGCTAGGTACAAGTACTCTTACGGGAGATGTCTGAGATGTGAAGGAGGTCAGGAAGATGGCAGATAGGAAGGTCCTGAGCTCACCTCCCCCCACAGACACACCGAGACAACAGTGTGCGTGTGAAAACAACCTGAAGACCGGCAGAACGGATCTTCCACAGTTACTCATAGGAGCCCACATCAGAAAAGGGTAAGAGCCGCAGAGACACGGTCGGGAACCAAAGCCCTAGTGAGACTAACCACAAATGGGAGCGACACCACAAGCACAGAAGAGTGAGAAGATCGGACCCCACACCAGGCACCCCAGACCTGAGGGACCCATGCCGGGAAGACAAGTCCTTATAACATTTCGCTTTGAAAATCAGGGGGGCTTAACTTGTTTTAATCGGTGTGTTTTAATTAGAGGGCTTAGCTCCGGGGGGACAGCCAGAAGGCGACAGGGAACTGAGTCCCCACCCTTTAACAGGTAACACAGCCAGGACAAAGCAGAGAGGCAGGAGTGTGAGAAGCACCTGGAGTATACGTGATGGATATTTATTTCCTCATCTCAAAACATGTGCTGGAGGGGCAGGGATCTTTAGGAGACTTCTCCAAGAACAAAACTGCTGGCAGGCACTGTTTCTCTGCCCTTACCCATCCTAGGTAGCGGGATGGTTTCAAACCAGCACAAACACTCCGCCTGTCTTGCTAGGACCACAAACCCTGTCCCCGTGCTCCCTTGCGGACCTGCCCCATAAAACCCACCCAACTTCTCAGGCATCTTCCCAAATAGGCAGCCACCCTGACACACCCCGCAGGCAGCTCCGGCGGGAATGATACCACCCAAAGTGACTCCTGCCCTGGGTAGGAGGGGAAGATGAGCACACAAACCAGCATTTCTTAAGTTCCAGCAGTCAAGCCCTTGAGCCGGCAGCACTGGGAGAGTGCTTCCCTGTCAGGTGCTACTGCAGCCCCAGCAGGAGGACTGGGGGCAGACATCTGGTCTGACTGCTGGCCACACCCACCAACGAAAGCCTCTTGGGGCAGCTCAGGGAGCACACTGCAGGTCGGTGTGCATGCAACAAAAATGTAACACGTGGACTTCAGTGCAGAGAGTGAGCATGAATGCTGACACTGCCAAATCACCAGCCTGCAGTGGCCTCAGGCCCCTCGACAGCACAGGACAACCCTGCCGGGTGCACCCATAACATGCAAGGCGAGCCTTTGCAGCCAGCTGCGCAAATGGCAAAAGTGGCTCAGCCACAACAGCAGGGCGCACTCAACCCACATAGACACCACTGAAGCGCCCGGTTCTGGTAACCATGGAGCACCGTGCTACAGGGCACCACAGGCCCTCTTCTTCCTAAGGTCGCTACTTTCAAGATCAGGAGACATAGCTGACCTTCCTAATATATACAAACAAGTACATACAAAGTAGGGAGACAGAAGAATATGTCCCAGATGAAAGAAGACAAGATCATAGCAGAAGAACTAAATTCTGAAATGGATATAAGCAATATGCCTGATAAAATTCCAAGTCATGGTCAGAAACATACTCACTGGACTTGAGAAGAGTAGAAGATTCTCAGTGAGACTTAAACAAAGAGACGTAAAATACTCTAGCCCTCCACCTGGGAACAGGGTCTAGATGCCATAACTGGCGGGTCTGGTACAATGATTTTGTGACCTCAGCAAGCCCAGGGTNACAAGCCCACGCCAATCCCACTCACACTGGGACACACACAAAAAAGCCACAGTTTAAAAGGCCTGAAGAGGGGCGCCTGGGTGGCTCAGTCGGTGAAGCATCTGCCTTGGGATCAGGTCGTGATCCCAGGACCCTGGGATCGAGCCCTGTGTTGGGCTCCCTGCTGTGTTGGAGAGCCTGCTTCTCACTCTCCCTCTTCCTGCTGCTCCCCCTGCTTGAGCTCTCTGTCAAATAAATAAAATCTTAAAAAATATAAATAAAAGGCCTGAGGAGCTGCAGGGATACTTTCTTCCCCCTCACCTTAAAACCCCAGACCAGAACTGGATCTGGCTGACAGGGAGCTTGCGACCTCAGCGAGCCCACGTGCCACAAGCCCACACCAGCCCCTGTAGTGGTGGGGCACAGAAAGTAAGCCACAATTATTAACTATTTGACAGTCGGGGCGCCTGGGTGGCACAGCGGTTGGGCGTCTGCCTTCGGTTCAGGGCGTGATCCCGGCGTTATGGGATCGAGCCCCACATCAGGCTCCTCCGCTATAAGCCTGCTTCTTCCTCTCCCACTCCCCCTGCTTGTGTTCCCTCTCTCGCTGGGTGTCTCTATCTCTGTCAAATAAATAAATAAAATTTAAAAAACTTTTTTTAACTATTTGACAGTCTGCATTTGGGACACCAGACACAGGACCATTGCTTCAAGTTTAGGAGAAGCAGTGTTCCACCTATTCTGCACAAACCCAGGAAGTCAAGCAAAATGGGGAGACAGAGGAATATGCTCTAAAACAAAAAGAAAAACCTCAGAAAAACCTAAATGAAGCAGACAGAAGCAATATGCCTGATAAAAGAACTTAAAATAATGATTTAGCTCAGATGCTGAGCTGGAGAAAGGAGTGGAAGAACAAAGTGAGACCTTCAAAATGGGTAGAAAATACAAAAATGCACCCATTAGGGTCAAAGCATACAAAAACAACAACAACAANTAACAACAACAACAACAACAACAACAAAAAAACACTAAAAGGGATCAATAGATTAGCTGCTGCAGAAAAAAAGGTATCAGCCATCTGGATGGCAGGCAATGGAAAACACACTAGTTGAACAAAAAGGAAAACAAATTTTTAAATGAGGATAGGTTAAGAGA
>NW_023255501.1:0-2136 GCF_002007445.2 Ailuropoda melanoleuca
GTCTCTGACCAAAGAAGTAGGTCACTTTTTGATGATTCTGTTACCAGGGCCCCTTCTTTCGATCAGACTTAACCCCTATGNCCCCTTATGGACTGCTTACCGCTCCCCGTCCTCCCCCATGCCAACTCCTTAACTGTACAAAATTAGTCAAATCATCCCTCTTCACAGATCCCTGAAAATGTCATGAAGATCCTAGCTTTGAGAAGACAGAGCTGATTTGGGGCCTCCTCTATCTTACTATTCTTTGTCCTGGCAAAATCACTGTGCCTCTCAGGTCCTCCCCAGTCACCAAACCTGCACAAAAGGGAAGAGGCAGAACCTACTTTCTTGGGACCTCATCAGTTGTATCTGAGATTATATCTATTACACCTGTGGGATGGTGTCCTATGTATCTATGGCGCAATTTAGTGATTAAAGAATTACAAGAAGGGGTTGGAACACCACTCAAAGCAGACCTGCATTCCAGCAGTGTGGTATTGGAAAAGTCACTTCCAACTTTGCCTCATTTCTAGGTCAGACCCATGGGTGGATGAAATTAATGTTAATTCAGGTATTGTCATCCTCTGGCATAAAATTGTCCATTGTCTCCTGTTATATTTAGAATGAGACCCATGTACGTCATCTCAGCTTATGGGGTGGACTGCCTCCACAATGGCTTTCAGTGATCCCCTCCCCTCCCCTCCCCTGGTATACACATCCCCGTGTAACCACTAACTGTTTAGAAACTGGTTCATGACCAACAGAATATAGCTAATGTGATGGGATGTCTAAATTTTAGACAAAATGTGAAAAAGGCTCTCACTTTCCTCTCACTCCATCTCTTGCGTTTCCTCTCTCTCTCTCCCTGGCTCTCTCTCTCCCTGGCTCTCTGTCTGGTTTGCTCTCTCTGTCACATCCCCAGGGAATCAGGCACTGATGCTTTGAGCTGCCCCGTTAGAGTCTCACATAGAAGAGAACCAAGGGAGTGCCCAAGCTGACACATGGGAAAGAACTCAGGCTCTCTGTTGAAACTGCATTTGTGAGCCCTGTGAGTGAACGTGGGAGCAAATCCTGCACAGTCGAGCCTTAGTTAGGGCTACAGCCCCAACCTTGTGATACATCTTAAGGCGGAGACACAGCAGAGACACAGGTGATGTCATGCCTAGACAGCTGGTGCACACAAATGGTGAGATATTAAATATTTGTGGTTTTAAAATGCAAGGTATCGGGGCAATATGGTCAGAGAGGAAATGTAACTGACACAGCCCACGAGGCCCCAGAACATGGCCATCCCACCATTGCCCACCCCATTCCTCCAAGGCTCCCTCCAGCCACACTGGCCACTTCTCTAACCTTTGCTGATCAAATCCACTTTTGCCTGTGAGTCTCTGTACCAGTGGTGTCTTCTCCCTGACACCCTGCTCCAAGACTTGTGCAGAGTGGCTTCCTCTTGTCATTTTGGTAACAGCAATGTCTCCCCAGTGAGGCCTTTCAGACCCTCCACAGTCCTCCCTCACAGCAATCCACTTCGTTTTTGCCACAACACTTGCTGTTTCTTTTTTCACATGTCTACGCTTTTGTGCTTTCGTCCATCCCCCTCGCCCCACCCAGACTGTGAACTCCTGGCAGGCAGGGACCACTGGGTCATTTTCATCCCTGTACTTAGGCCCCCTCAGTCTGGTTCCAATGAGCACACCCGAGCTCTGTTTCAGTCTGGTGGCACGCGTTCCCCGCTCACGGTCACAGTCTGTGTTCTCACGGGTGGCGGTCTGCGAGTCCGCCCGCACCCCGTGCAGGTGGCTACCACTTCCCGGCGCCCTAACGCGGCAGCTCCTACCCCCTTCTGTTTATCTTCCGATATCTGTGTGCGGCTTCACGGCGCCCGCTTCGCTTCTGCTTGTTCTAGAAGCTTTTTATCTCTCCTCCTATTCTGAATGACAGCTTTGCTGGATCAAGTATTTTTGGCTGCATATTTTTCTCGTTTAGCATGTTGAATGTATCATGCCAGTCCTTTCTGGCCTGTCACGTCATTGCGGCCAGGTCTGCTGCCTTGCAGGTTAAGGACCTCTTGTCCTGAGTTGCTTTCAGGATATTCTCTTTATTGCTGAAACTTGTAAGGTTCAGTACTCTATGTCAAGGTTATTGATTTTGAGGGTG
>NW_023255502.1:0-4127 GCF_002007445.2 Ailuropoda melanoleuca
TTCGTCTGACTCTGCCACAAGACAGAGAAGGTTGGGCTTAAAAAGTGGATTTTAAAATTAGTTAAGAAAGATGCAACATGGTGTCAAAGTTTTGTGACATTAAGGGAGAAAGGGATTGGTCCGTCCCCTGTGAATGCCCATACTCTGCTGTAGTCCGGGGGGGGGCGGGGAGTCTCCCCTACTTGGGGTCACTTTCCTCTGGGACCTAAAACCTCCCCGAATATAGAAGCCATGCGACAGAACCTCCCCGAGGGGCTCCGGGAGACAGGGCTTGCAGAGACAGAGAACACCCCTGGGAATGGGGGATCTCCGCACACCCGACTCTTTGTCCACAGACAGGGATGACCGATGGCTAGGGCGCCCCGGGAGTGATGGAAGTTAACACGCGGGTTTTTCGGAAAGCACCTGAGACTTGGAGACTGGAGCCTGGGAAGGCCGTGCGAGGTACCAGTACCATTCAACTGAACGCGTCCCCCTGAGCCACCTACAGTCGAATCCCTTTAAAAAAAAAAAGGCCATTTCTTCTTAGGAAACTTCAATGAATCACACAATCCTTACTCAGAGGCCAGGAAGGAAGCACTAATGTCGGTAAGACACGGCTGTACTTCATTCCAACATTTGCCCACTAAAACAACAATTTACGGAAGCCCAGTATCGCTGGCGTGGGGCTTCTGTTCGCCTTCAGATTAAAAAAAAAAAAAATGGCGCATTGCCACCAAGACTTCTGCAAGAATGTCCACAGCAGCTTTATCCTAAGAGCCCCAAAGCGCAAACATGCAGAGGCTTCCCAGCGGCAGGACGGGGAAGAAGGTGTGGTAGGTTCAGATGGCGCTGCTCCGAGAACCCCGGCGGTGCACGAGCAGGTCTCTAGCGGGAGGCAAAAGGGAACATGCCCCAGGTTCCATCTACATTCAAGGACAGGCAAAGCAGGTGGGGGTTAGCGACAGGGCAGGGGCTTGAGACACATCCCCACCTCGGGGGCCTGGAAGGGACCTGTGTCTCCATCTGGGTGCTTGGCCACGTGGGTGATGGAAACACTCAGTGGCTGTGCACGTCAGATTCGGGAGGTGTCTTGCCTTTCAACGGGAGCACTGGGGCCCTGGGATTTCTCTTACTGGGATGCAGCTGAGATCAGAAGTCAGGCTCTCGGGGCTGGCAGGTGGGACCCAGGGAAGCTAGGACGGCAGCAGCAGCGGATGGGGACAACCCTAGACACTCTTCTTAACCTGACTTTACATTGTTGTTTTCCTATTTAATTTTATTTAATTATTTGAGAGAGAGAGAGAGTGTGCATGCACAAGTGAGAGGGTGGGGCAGAGGGAGAGGGAGAAGCAGGCTCCCCGCTGAGCAGGGAGCCCACCATGGGGCTTGATCCCAGGACCCTGAGATGAAGGCTCAAGCCAAAGGCAGACACTTAACCCACTGAGCCACCCAGGCGCCCCTACACTGGTGTTTTCTTCATCATAAAGATCACAGATGCTCTTGGTTAAAAAAAAAAAAAGAGGGAAAAAAAAAGGACAAGGACACAAAATAAATACTACAAAACAGCAAATAAATACCAAGCTCCTCTCCCCAAGGTCCCTACGAGGGCAGTTTCTTATATGTGCTAGTGTTTTTTTTCCAGAAACTCCTCGGATGTCCCCCAGACTCCCGCCTGGGCCATTAATGGCCTCACAGAACTCCATGGTATTGGATGGACCTCACTCCTGGGGCATATTTGTGTGGCTTCAAACTTTTTCTTGTGATAAACAAGGCTACTATGAATAGCAGCGTGCAGAAACACTCCATCTGTGAGACAGATTCTTTGAAGCAGGATTCCTAGACCAGAGGGTTTCTGCACGTGTCCTGTTGGTAAGTATACCTGTCAAAGCCACGGTATATGAGTACCTTCTGACCTTCGCCAGTGAGACAGGTGTAAAATGGTTTGCCCCTGTTGTGTTACTTTGCATGCATTTCATTAGAAAGGAAGCGCATTGGCTGGTATGTTCATATTCTGTTTGCTAATGTCCTTTAAGAATTTTCCCCTTGGTCATGATCCCAGGGTCCTGGGATCGAGCCCCGCGTTGGTCTCCCCGCTCAGCATGGAGTCTGCTTCTTCCTCTCCCTCTGCCCCTCCCCACCGCTCGTGCTCTCTTTCACTCTCTAATAAATAAATGAAATTGTTAAAAAAAATAATAAAAGAATGTTCCTCTTGGGTCAAGTTCCCCAATTCTGCAGTTGGCAAACTATGGTCAAGGGTGAATCCTGCACCCTGTGTTCTGTGCACTTGGCCCAATCTAGCCATGCTCATTTGTGCCTGCAGCTGCTTTCATGCTGCCAGACCAGAGCCGAGCAGTTTCCACAGTGACCGTCTGGCTCGAAAAGCCTAAAATATTTACTATCTGGACCTTTACAGAGAAAGTGTGCCAATTCCTGCATCTCATTGATCTATCTATCTTTCTTCCTTCCTTTCTTTTCTTTTCTTTTTTTGTAAATTAGAAGATAGCGTGTGGTACATATTTTTCATATTTAACTCATCACTCCGTCCTCCCTCCCGCTCCCCACCTCCATCAAAAGGAACCAAGTCAGAAGTACAACTTTAAAAGCAGAAGTCCTCTGGGCACCTTCATTTGGAAACACCGTGGTCTACATTAACGTAGGGGTGGTATTTTTATACCCATTTTACACATGTGCAACTGAGGCTCGGAGCCATGATGACTTTCCTGAGTTCCCTGAGGTCACACAGCTAGCGTGCTGCAGAGCCGGGGTGGACGCCCTGACTGCCTGGCTCCGAGACCACAGATTTTCCCACTCAAGGATCTCGCTTCCAGCAGACGGGGCCCGCAGCAGGGGGTGGTGGTGACTGTAGAAAGCCAAGTGTGATGGGTGTTGCCCGTGGCACCGCCAGGATCTGTGGGGGACGTGGGACAGAGCGTGGGGGGCCCCACCATGTCACTGCCACATATGTGTATGAGGACCGCTCATTCCTGAGTGGGAGCGGGGCAGGAAGGAAGCCTACACCCTCGAAAGAGAAACCAACAGGGAGGAGGGAGCTCTTTTGGGGTATGCAGTCTGCATGCCCCTCCCTCTGGCTCAGCCATGAGTGAGAAGCATCGGCCACNAGGTGTGTGGGGGGCTCTGCCACAACAGACATGTCTCGGGGAGCCTGACCCCAGGGCTGGTGCAGGAAGAGAGCACACGCGTCCGGGGAGGCAGGAACACAACTCCGATTACTCCTTGGCGCTGGGCCTAACACGAATGTGACAGCGACCATCAGAACCTCGAAGCCCTGAGATCATGACCAAAAAAGGTTACCCTCCTGAGAACAGTCACCCCATTAAAACCACTGACCCACAGAGCAGGAGGAGCTCCGGAGAGCTCAGGGGGCGATGCCCAGGGTGTGTTCCTCCCGAAAGGCATGGCTCAGATGGGGACTGGCATCTGGGAAACTGTCCTTAGGAGAAAAGCCTGCTTATGGGGCTTCCTGGAAAGTTGGCTTTTCCTTTGCTCTCTGTTCTTGTATTTAAATCCATGCAAATATTTTCTAGGCTGATGGAATACTGCAGTATATCCAGAGAATTGCCTGGAAGATGGGATTTGCGGGCATGAAACCAGGTAACGGAGTCCACCCAGCTGGGCCGTGTGGAAAAGTCTGGACCTCACTGTTCCACCTCTCCTCCCCAGATCGCGGTAATACTTGCAAAGGCTGTCATTGGTCACATTTCATGTTTTCTCATTTTATGCTTGGTGTAACCAACGATCCTGAAAATAATCAGTATTAATATCCAGATTTCACTGGGGAGAAATGACTCTCAGAGAGCTGGCATGACAGGCCTGTCCAAGGTCACAGGCTGAGCACAGACGAGCTGTCGTGGTGGCACCTGTGTCTGGGGCCACAGCACGATGAACCTTCCCACCGTTCCCCTCCCAGCCTCAGACCCAAAAGGTGGAACATGGACCTCCTAGCGCCTTCTTCCCTCAATCAGACTTTTTAAACAGTTTCTCAGATCAGGTCGTGGCACACACAACAGCCATCTCGGGCCCACGCGGGAGTTACAAACCCTGTCCCCATCACCTGGACGCACTGCGACCAATGCTGAGCAGGAGAGCGTGCAAGGCGGCTGTAACACGGACTTGAGCCCCGTGGC
>NW_023255503.1:0-601 GCF_002007445.2 Ailuropoda melanoleuca
AGAAACTGAAGCTCTAACTCCAGGGCATATGGCCTGTGGATCCGCAGGAACGAGCTCGGCCATGAGGTCTCTGGGAGTCTCGGGGCCATAGGGAACCTAGGACCAGAGGCCCCAAGCTCAGCTGCCACCCCTGGGGGCGGCAGCATCTTGCAGAGAGGATGGAAAACTTCCTGATTATTTGGTACTAGACACGGACAAGGAAGAGNGGACAAGGAAGAGCAACGCAGGTACACTGCAGGTATGAGTTAGAACTGTGTTTTGTTTACCTTGGCTCCCTCTACAAGGAGAATCTGGGTTTCAGGCCCCAAAATATCCCAGAAAACCCTACTTGCCCCACATGACAGAGGTGTAGATACAGGATGAAACAGGACAAGATCAGTATACTGAGATGGACATCACCCTCCAGAGTGAAAAGGGATCCAGGTCTGTTTTCTGCACTACTTGTTGGGAACGTCATAGCTCAGAAGCACCCTATTCCTCAGGTGTATGATCTGGGAAATCCTGGGATTTCCTGTATAGGGTCCATGTTATGTAGATGGCTAGAGGGGCACACTGAGACCATCTTGGTCTAGGGCCCAATTAGACCAAGTCAATCAGGACC
>NW_023255504.1:0-2341 GCF_002007445.2 Ailuropoda melanoleuca
ACAGAGGGCGCCTCTGACGTGTGTAAACAGACAGCTGAAGTACATTTGCATTCAATTTCAGAGGAGGAGGCTGTTGGGGGGAAAAGCAACATTCATGTAGGGTCCTTCAGAGGGACATGACAAAAAAAGAAATGGTTGAGAAACACTGCCTTACGTGAAAGGTATTTAACTCAATCACNACACAGACACATGTGTATAAGTACATATATGTGTGGATATGTGTGTACATGTGTGCATGCGTGTATGTGTATACACCTGTGTGCATGTGCGCACATCTGTATATGTATGTATGCAAGTGTGTGCACATGTGTATATATGCCCTTATGTGCATTCATATGTGTCTATATACATGTATACAGCAAAAGCAAATACTGCACAGCAGGTGCTCAGGGCCACCCCTGAGCCAAGCGCTTCCCATGCCCCATTATATCCTCACAACCCCCTACAAGGTAGGAACGGTGCCAGCACCCTCTTTGTATGGCTGCACACAAGGCCAGTAAGAGGCTAGGAGACTGAGGGTAGGGAAGCAGAGCTAGGCATGCCGGGCACCAGCACGGNGCAAGACACATGTGTATAAGTGCATATATATGTGGATATGTGTGTACACGTGTGCATGCGTGTATGTGTATACACCTGTGTGCATGTGCGCACATCTGTATATGTATGTATGCAAGTGTGTGCACATGTGTATATATGCCCTTATGTGCATTCATATGTGTCTATATACATGTATCAGCAAAAGCAAATACTGCATAGCAGGTGCTCAGGGCCACCCCTGAGCCAAGCGCTTCCCATGCCCCATTATATCCTCACAACCCCCTACAAGGTAGGAACGGTGCCAGCACCCTCTTTGTATGGCTGCACACAAGGCCAGTAAGAGGCTAGGAGACTGAGGGTAGGGAAGCAGAGCTAGGCATGCCGGGCACCAGCACGGGCGAGGCGTAACCACTGATGGCACCTCGCCGTCGATGCAAGAATGGCGTGCAAGAACACACGCGTGCGGGCACACGCAGAATTCAGCACAAGGAAGACACTATTGCACCATCACAGGAAACCAGGACTCAGAAGTGAATGGTAGTCCGTTCAGAGGGAGTGGAGGGTATGCAGGCATACGCCCCTCCCAGTACCGTGGGACACACCCCCCGCCCCATGGAGGCTAGGGACAGAATGTCTGGTTTTGACACAGGGGTTCCTCGGTTTTAGGAAGAGACAGGAGTCAGGCAGGGACATGCTCCGAACAGCTCCCACGGATCCTCTCCAGGCATGGGCCTGGCTGGGCACAGCTGGGAGACCGTGTCCCTTCCCCGGATGTATGCCAATTACATATAACTGATGGGTGGTTTTCAGCTTTCCATCATTTTCAGTCACTTTCTAATAAAATTTCCCAGCACATAATCAGAATTAAGTAACCCAGTTGCTATTTCTAGGGTGTGAGCTCGATCATAACAAGTTTTCCCAGGAGGAACTCCCAGTGACCTTCAGGCAAAGGGCGGGCCGGGCCGGAATTGTTTCTTGAGGCTGATGCGGCCCAAGGGCCAAGCCACAGACATCCACGTGGCAGCTCCAAACCCACAGCTGATGCTGGCACAGACTCCTCCCGGGCCTTCAGTCCACCCAGAGGACTAGCTGGGTCTGGTGACCACACACACACACACAGGTGTGTGTGTGTGTGTGTGTGTGTGTGTGTGTGTGTGTGTGTGTGTGTGTCTTGACCTCACCACCAGTCTCTGGGCAGGCAGAGGGACGTGGGGATGGAGGCACTTGTGTGGTCAGGACTAGCTGGTCACTAGAGACAATGCCAGCAGCAGTCTGTGCCCTCATGGATGGCTGTAAGACCCAGGTTCCGAGGGAGACAGGGCCCAGAGCAATTCTCAAGCTGGCCGTGCCACCCAGGCATGCCAACAGCCAGCCGCAAAGCCCTTCCCTGGGCATTACTGCTGGGTCTTCAAGGGGACAGATATTCCCAGGGCTTTGAGATGGACTCTGCTTCTGGCCAAAGAAAGACTCGTGGCTGGACTCCTTCTACTGGACAAGCTTGGGAACGTTAAGCCAGCAAACTAAGCCTCAATTTTCACCTCCTGAAGCAGGGGATAACAACACTCTCCTTCTCGCACACCCCCCTCCAGCACCCAGAGTGCACGCCTACCCCAGGCCCTTGGCTTTCACCACTGCCTCTGCCTGGAACTCGGGATGCAGACTGCGGCTGCTTGTCATCCCAAGCTCAACTCCATTCTTCTCCAGGGGCCTCTGGAAATGTCACTCTAAAAGCAGGATCACAGATGTCTTATTCAAGAAGGAACCCTGTGGCTCAGAACAATGTCTGCGAAAGAACAGGGGATTG
>NW_023255504.1:4497-7396 GCF_002007445.2 Ailuropoda melanoleuca
CCGGGATCACGCCCTGAGCCGAAGGCAGACGCTTAACCGCCTGTGCCACCCAGGTGCCCCACGCTCCATGAACTTCTAAACTCTGCTGGATTCCCTTCCTGGACAGGGGCTCAGATCCCGCCATGTCGGGTTTGGGCACTCTGATGGTTGGCATGCTCTATTTCATACAGACTTGACATGAATCCTAAGTATGATAACACAGTAAGAAGAACCACAATCAAAGTTAGCAGATCGGTAAGTATCTTCAGTTTTACAGACAAAGAAGTCAAGTCTCTGAGACGTGAAGTCCCGGCCGAGGGCCCCCAGCGGGCAGGCGGAGAGCTGGGGTTCCACCCCAACCCCTCAGCCTCAGATCAGGGTCCCAGCAATGCACAGGCTGTGACTCCACTCCGGACGAGCTACAGAGGGCGCCTCTGACGTGTGTAAACAGACAGCTGAAGTACATTTGCATTCAATTTCAGAGGAGGAGGCTGTTGGGGGGAAAAGCAACATTCATGTAGGGTCCTTCAGAGGGACATGACAAAAAAAGAAATGGTTGAGAAACACTGCCTTACGTGAAAGGTATTTAACTCAATCACCTTTCTGGGAAACAGTATATGTGTACCTGCCCACATACATACATAAAATGTATACATATGTCTATTCTGTGTTATTTACATATGCAAATCACACAGACACATGTGTATAAGTACATATATGTGTGGATATGTGTGTACATGTGTGCATGCGTGTATGTGTATACACCTGTGTGCATGTGCGCACATCTGTATATGTATGTATGCAAGTGTGTGCACATGTGTATATATGCCCTTATGTGCATTCATATGTGTCTGTATACATGTATCAGCAAAAGCAAATACTGCATAGCAGGTGCTCAGGGCCACCCCTGAGCCAAGCGCTTCCCATGCCCCATTATATCCTCACAACCCCCTACAAGGTAGGAACGGTGCCAGCACCCTCTTTGTATGGCTGCACACAAGGCCAGTAAGAGGCTAGGAGACTGAGGGTAGGGAAGCAGAGCTAGGCATGCCGGGCACCAGCGCGGGCGAGGCGTAACCACTGATGGCACCTCGCTGTCGATGCAAGAACGGCGTGCAAGAACACACGCGTGCGGGCACACGCAGAATTCAGCACAAGGAAGACACTATTGCACCATCACAGGAAACCAGGACTCAGAAGCAACGTGAATGGTGGTCCGTTCAGAGGGAGTGGAGGGTATGCAGGCATATGCCCCTCCCAGTGCCGCGGGACACACCCCCCGCCCCATGGAGGCTAGGGGCAGAATGTCTGGTTTTGACACAGGGGTTCCTCGGTTTTAGGAAGAGACAGGAGTCAGGCAGGGACATGCTCCGAACAGCTCCCACGGATCCTCTCCAGGCATGGGCCTGGCTGGGCACAGCTGGGAGACTGTGTCCCTTCCCCGGATGTATGCCAATTACATATAACTGATGGGTGGTTTTCAGCTTTCCATCATTTTCAGTCACTTTCTAATAAAATTTCCCAGCACATAATCAGAATTAAGTAACCCAGTTGCTATTTCTAGGGTGTGAGCTCGATCATAACAAGTTTTCCCAGGAGGAACTCCCAGTGACCTTCAGGCAAAGGGCGGGCCGGGCCGGAATTGTTTCTTGAGGCTGATGCGGCCCAAGGGCCAAGCCACAGACATCCACGTGGCAGCTCCAAACCCACAGCTGATGCTGGCACAGACTCCTCCCGGGCCTTCAGTCCACCCAGAGGACTAGCTGGGTCTGGTGACCACACACACACACACAGGTGTGTGTGTGTGTGTGTGTGTGTGTGTGTGTGTGTGTGTGTGTGTGTGTCTTGACCTCACCACCAGTCTCTGGGCAGGCAGAGGGACGTGGGGATGGAGGCACTTGTGTGGTCAGGACTAGCTGGTCACTAGAGACAATGCCAGCAGCAGTCTGTGCCCTCATGGATGGCTGTAAGACCCAGGTTCCGAGGGAGACAGGGCCCAGAGCAATTCTCAAGCTGGCCGTGCCACCCAGGCATGCCAACAGCCAGCCGCAAAGCCCTTCCCTGGGCATTACTGCTGGGTCTTCAAGGGGACAGATATTCCCAGGGCTTTGAGATGGACTCTGCTTCTGGCCAAAGAAAGACTCGTGGCTGGACTCCTTCTACTGGACAAGCTTGGGAACGTTAAGCCAGCAAACTAAGCCTCAATTTTCACCTCCTGAAGCAGGGGATAACAACACTCTCCTTCTCGCACACCCCCTTCCAGCACCCAGAGTGCACGCCTACCCCAGGCCCTTGGCTTTCACCACTGCCTCTGCCTGGAACTCGGGATGCAGACTGCAGCTGCTTGTCATCCCAAGCTCAACTCCATTCTTCTCCAGGGGCCTCTGGAAATGTCACTCTAAAAGCAGGATCACAGATGTCTTACAAGAAGGAACCCTGTGGNGAGGAACCCTGTGGCTCAGAACAATGTCTGCGAAAGAACAGGGGATTGGTTGAAATGTGCTGGAAAAAATAACCCAGTGCTCTAGAGAGGCCTGAAAACACCCACGGTTGTGACACGGTTCCCTTAAAGTCCATTCAGTCGATTCCCTATTACATCGGTAAGTTCTGTTATTTACTGACGATGGGCTACAAAAAGGAAAAAAGGACACATTTTCAAGTGAACCTAGTAATGCACTCATTTACAAGGTGAAATTTCCTGCTGATAACGACAGTCAAGAACACAGCGAGGCCTCGATGGCCACAGCGCCCAGGCCCGGGCTGACCCGCATGCTGTCACGGCAGACGAGGGCATGAGGAGGCGCTCGCCCCCACACAGGGAGCGGAGGCTCGGGGGCTGAATGACCACAGGGCACCTGCTAATTAATGCAGAGCTGGGGGGTAGGTGCTGACCTTTTTCCAGTGAGAGCCACAGGTGAAC
>NW_023255505.1:0-722 GCF_002007445.2 Ailuropoda melanoleuca
GAGGGTTGCCCGGCATCCAAGGGGCTCTGGCACCACCCTCCCCGACCAATCATCAAATGGGAGTGGAGCTATGTCTCTGTGGGCGGTGTCGGAGTTGCAGCGGGTTGCAGACCTGGGGCAGGAGGAAGGGGCACTGGGAGAGAGAGAGTTGCCCTGCAGAGGTCCGGGCTGGTGAGTGAGCGCCGTGCACCGTGGTGGGGGTCCGGGGGTAGGGTGCGCCCCGGGTGGGAGGCGGGATTCTCGAAGTGCCCCATACCCGGGAGCTCCAGGGCGCCCGCTCACCTGAGCTTTTGTAGGATGAGTTGCAGAATTTCAGGGTTTCCCATGTTCCCTGGGAAGAGTGCGGGTAAGGACCTCACACAGTCCCCACCTTCAGTGGGGTGTCCCCCGGTTCTCAGACACAGTGCAGGTGATGCACCTTGAGCAGGGTGTGCCCTGTTCCCCCAGGTACAGGTGTGGCAGTAGCAAGCCCCAGAGCCGTCCCCCAACTTCAGCATTATGCCCCGTGTGCGCCCGGGTTAGTGGTAATTGGCTGTTAGAATCATGCTGGAAAATCCTCCAGGTGGGGGCCTGGAGGCGGGCGTAAACCAGACNGCACTCTAGTTGCATTTGGAATAGATGAATTGAGGGTTTCTTTAGAAGAGTAAGTCTGCTTTCCAGAAAAGGCGAGGTCATTGGTCTATTTAGAATGAAGATAATTACTGCTAAACAACAAGTATGTG
>NW_023255506.1:0-2713 GCF_002007445.2 Ailuropoda melanoleuca
CAGAGTCCTGGGATTGAGCCCCGCATTGGGCTCCCTGCTCCACTGGGAGCCTGCTTCTTCCTCTCCCACTCCCCTTGCTTGTGTTCTCGCTCTTGCTGGCTGTTTCTCTGTCAAATATTTTAAAAAAAAAAAAGAAAAGGATGGATAAACAAGCTACAGAGTGGGAGAAAATTCTTGCAAAACATAATCAATAAAGGATTAGTATCTAGAATATGTTAAAAAAAACCCTTAAAAAACAGCAGTAAAATAAACAACACAATTTGAGAAACAAGCAGACATAGACTATTTCACTGAAGATAACATATAAAATGCACACACAAAAAGTGTTTAACATCATTGTTTATTGGGGAAATGCAAAATGAAACTACAATAAGATATCACTGTACAACTACCATAATGGCTAAAACAAAAAGATAACACCACCAAATGCTGGCAAGGATGCAGAGAAACTGACCACTCATTCATTGTTGGAAGGAATGAAAACTGGAACAGCTACTCTGGTAAATAGTTTGGTAGTTCTTATATAGCAGATATACAATCACCACATAACCCAACAGTTGAATTCTTGGGCTTTTGTTTCAGGGAAATGAAAATTTATGTTCATTTAAAAGCTTTACGCAAACGTGATAACAATTTTATTCATAGCAGCCAAAAAAAAATACAACTGGAAACAACGCAGATGTCCTTCAACAGGTTAGTGGTTAAACAAATGGTGATACAAGAGTACTATGAAATACCACTCAACAATAAATAAGGGAAAGAACTAATGATACATATACAATTTGGATGAGTCTCCAGAGAACTCCACTGAGTGAAAAAAAGCCATTTCCAAAAGATTACATATTATACAACTACATTTATATAACATTATTTAAATGAAAAAATAAGAGAGATGGAGAACAGATGAGTGGTTGCCAGGATAATAGGGAATGGGAGGTCAGATTGGGAGAGAAATGACTGCTGTAATAAAAGGTCAAGATGAAGGACACTGTGATGGAACTGTTCTGTATCTTACCTGAAGTGGTAAATACATGAACTACACATGTGAGACAATTGCATAGAACTAAGTACACACACTGAAATGCACACAAATAAATACATGTAGACCTGGGGAAATCTGAATAAGATCAGTAGACTGTGTCAATGTGAATTTCCTGGGCTGGGATGTTGTACCATAGTTTTACAAGATGTTATATTTGGGAGGAGAAGGATAAAGGGTATGTGGGATCTCTGTATAATCTCCTACAAATGAATGTGGATCTCAGTACTAAACTGTATGTGAACTATCTCAAGATGAAAAGCTTAATAAAAATGTATGTTGTAATAGGCAGAACACTGAGGACTTTTAGGGCACTGAAACAATGCAGTATGATACCATAATGGTAGACGTGTCAAAATGCATTTGCCAAAACCCATAGAACGTATAACACCAAGAGTGAACCCTAATGTAAACTATGGACTTTGGGTGATCATAATGTGTCAGTGTTGTCCATCGGTGGTAACAAATGTTTTGTGAAGGTGTGGGAGATTGGTAACAGGGGAGGTTGTGCATATGTGGAGATAGGGGTTATATGGAAACTCTCTAATTTCTGCTCAGTTTTGCTGTGAACCTACAACTGCTTTAAAAATTGGAAATATACTGTTATAAGGTTCCTTACATTAAATGTGAAGCAGTGTAATACTATTTGAAGGTGGACTCAGAATATTTTTAAATGTATATGGTAAATCTAAGTAATGTTTAAGGAGAAGTTTAAGTAATAAGTTGACAGAGAAAATGAAATAGAATTATAAAAATGCTCATTTAAGCCAATAGAGAGCAGAAAAATGGAAGTAAACAAAAATGAGACAAATAGAAAACAGCAAGATGTTAGGATTTAATCCAACTATATTAATAATCACTTTCAATGTGAATGGTCTTAAAAAAGTCAATACAATGACAAATTTTCAGATTGATAAAAAAGTAAGACCCAAGTATCTGTGCAATCATTAACTGGAAGAAAACTGCAGTATCCATATTAATATCCAGCAAAGTAAATTTCAGAACAAGTAATCTTATCAGGGACAAAGTCATCTATTGTATAAGGGTAAAGGAGTCAATTTTACAAGTAAGTATAGAAATTCTAAATGTTTATGTACCATCAACAGAGCTTGAAAATGATAGGTCTAAAAGGAGATTACAAGGTCATGGGTCACCTGTGGCCCAGTTGGTTGAGTGTTCAACTGGTGATTGCAACTCAGGTCATGATCTCATGGGTCATGGGATCGAGCCCCATGTCAGGCTCAATGGGAAGTCTACTCAAGATTCTCCCTCTCCCTCTCCTTCTGTCCCTCTCCCATTCACACACTCACTCTCTCAAATAAATAAATTTTTAAAAAAATAAAAGGAGATTACAGACAACTCTACAGTTACATTTGGAGGTTTCTTCACCCCTCTGTCAATAGTTTGTAGAACAGGCAGGCAAAACAATTAGTGAGAATATAGATGATTTGAACAACACTGTCAATATACTTGACCTGACATTTCTAGAACATTCCATCCAACAATGGCATACTAGACTTTACTCTCACAGTACATGGAAACAGTCACCAAGATAGACCACACTCTGGGTCATAGAAAATAATCTTGAATTTAAAAGAACAGAGATCATACATAGTCATTTTAACAATACAATGGGATTAAAGTAGAAATCAATAGAAAGATAGCTGGAAAATC
>NW_023255507.1:0-2554 GCF_002007445.2 Ailuropoda melanoleuca
TGACAAGAGGAGTCAGGGCTGGAGTAAGAAGGCCCCTCCTCTCTTGATTTGGAGGCCTCCTGCTGGGAGGGGGAGCCCCTGCTCTCACCCTAGAGCCCCTGCCCCACGGGCACACTTACTTTCTGCTGCTGGCTCTCCTGGGTTTCCTGGGTGTTTATCTCCTGGGTGACAAATGTGGAGGGTGCCTCCTGCCAGGGTTGAGGATGGGGTCAGTGAGGCTACACTCTCCTCACTCAAATGGTTTGAGCACTACTGGTTTTGGCCACAGGACATCTGACCTGAGTTATCTGGTACCAATGCTATTCTATCTTCCCAGTGTGTTCCGATTCTGGATCAATGCCAGCTCCCACACTCACTCTGTGTGTGGCCTAGGGACCACAGGCTTGGCCTCCCTGAGCCTGCTCCCTCATCTGAAAAGGGTGAGAACACCAGCCCCCTCACAGGGTTTCCTGAGGACCCAATGCCATATTTCTATCATCACTTTTCTTGCCCTCGCACATCCAGATGGACAGAAAGATCCACGCATTCCTTTCCTCCCTTGAAGCTCATCACCACTTGCTGAGGCCTGCACCACAGAATCATCATCTCCCCACCTCCCAGGTGAGGAGACAGAGGCCCGAGAGGGGCAATAAGTTTTTCGGGGGCTCACAGATTGAGAGGTCACTGTTCCCTTTTAGCCAGAGACCCTGTTGTCAGCAGCTCTCACTCAGTCGAAGGCCACCACTGACCAGAAATCCTTTCCTCTGGGCTCTTGAGGAATGTCCACGCCTCTGACTGGGTCAAGCCACAGATGGAGAGGGATGGGGTGTTCTCAAAGTCCGGTTAAGCAGCTCCTGCCTGCCTTAGCCCATCTGGAGTCTCTGCACCCAGACCAGAACCAAGGCAAAGCCAAATATTTCACCTCTCCCAAGCACCAGCTCCTCAGGGCATTCCTCAGCGGAGCAGTCTTTCTTCATTCACTCAGGAAGGGAACCCTGAAAGTGCTACCTCTGACTGACAGAGAAGAGGATGACAGGACCCTTTGTTTCCCCACTAACATGAAGCTGCTGAGGCCCATTCAGGAAGGATCCACTGTGAATCTATCATTTCCCCCAGACACTCCTCATTAGCCACGGAGGGCATATGTCGTTGTCAACTGGAGGGGAGAAGTAGCAGGTGAGTGCACAGTGTGGTGCCACAGAATGCACACGTATCTGTGTCTGGCCCAGCCATTTGGACCCAAGCCTGGGAAGCCTTTTTGTCCACCGGGTCCATGGGAATCCCCTGAGAGATGCCCTCCCCTTGGAGGTGTTGCGAAAACAGAAAAAGGAGCAGAGTCCAGGCTTTGTGAGGGCAGACTGGGCTGGTTTAGGAAAGAAAGGAATCCCTAACCATCCCATCCGCTAATGTTGCCAGCTGGACAGCCCAGCCAACACCGCCATACACTATGACCAGAGACTCCTGTACCTCAAACTGCCCCCCCNTCCTGTACCTCAAATTGCCCCCCCCACTGGCCCATAGGCCACACAGGTCCCTCTTGCTGTTAGTCAGAAAATCTAAAACATTAAGTGGGAAACTAACAGAACCACATCCTGTGCAGTCCCCCATCCCTCTCAGTCCTCCTCTCTTTCCAGACCCCCAACCTCCACTCAACCCTGGTCATCAGGTCCCTGCTCAGTGTGTCGTCTTGGGTTTGCAGCTTCCGAAATTTTTGGTAGCTCTTCCTGAGGGGAGAGAAAAGAAAAAAGAAAAATTTAGGAATAATGTGAGGGATTTGAGGGCAAGTCCCTTTTATTTCAGAACCAAAAGCTTCACCTGAATGAGTGTTTTCACTGGGTTCCTCTGTGTGCTAAGGTCTCTGTGTGACTGGGGAGGGGAACTCCCATGGTGGTCACCTGAGGCCTCTATTCACATTTCTGTTGAGCTTCTCTGTGTTGCCTAGTTTTGGTTTTCTCTGTTGCTGTAAACACTTGAAAATCTCCAACTTAAACCAACTCAGTATCTGACGTATAAGGAAACTGACTCCCGAAGCAGAACTGGTGGACTGAGGACCCAGAGAGGCTAAAGACCCCAACATCAGCCCAGTCTCTGTCTCCAGGGTTTGCTGCCTCCCAGGAGCGCCCAGCTGACTGAGGGAGCAATGGCAGACGCATGAAAGACCCCTAATCCATCCTGCTCTGACCTGTGGAGAGAGGCCTATCTACCTGGAAACTTGCTGCCATGTGTTCTTCAGACCGCAAATGGAGGTGTTCCGCAGAGCAGAGAGGATTGCGTGCAAAGAGGAGTAGTTCCTCAGAATTTGGCACTCCTGGGGAGGAAAGAGGATGAGCTGTGAGGTGGGGAGCTAGAGCCTTATTTGCTCTAGCTTCAGTCCCCTCATTTTAAATCTCTCCCCCTGCCTCCCACGCACCCCCAGATGAGATAGATACTCAGGGAGCCCTGGAAGTGCACATTTAGGGCCAGAAGAGTAACACTCACAGGTTGGAGGATTTTGTTTAATTCAGAGAAGAAGCCAGGTAGGAAGCCCACCACTGGCACATGTGAGTCAAAGTCAGTGTGCCTCTTGCAGGAAAGG
>NW_023255508.1:0-1741 GCF_002007445.2 Ailuropoda melanoleuca
GGGTCCCCCGCTGAAGGGGGACTCTAAATGCTGCACGGATCTTACCATCAAACAGACTCCACTAGTCCTCCATCCAGAGACAACCCCAGGTGCAGGGATGGGAAGCAGACCCAGGACTTTACCTCTTCTGGAGGAAACTCTCGCATCTTTTCTCCAAGGGCAGCACCTGGGCAAAGGCCGTGTTCTCTGTGATGTCAGTATCAGGCATGGTGTGATTTCTGGACATGTTTTGCAGGAGTGGGTAGGCCTCGAGGTTAAAAAAGAAAACAGAATTCTGGATGTCCTTGGAGTCGTCGGATTCAATTTCGTCTGGATGGTCTCCTGAGAGGAAACGAGAACGCCCCGTGCTGTGGGCTGAGCGGGCACAGGAGGCTGCTCTCTGTAAAGGCTGGGTCACTGGGACCGAGCTGTGAGGGGCTCACTTGACCGGGAGCAGCAGGATTCCAGAGAAGACCTGGCCTCGAGTTTTAGCTAAGTGCCTAGTGTGGGCTGAACAGCTGTGTCCTTTTAGTCTGTGATGTGGGGCTGAAGAGTGGGGAAGAGATAGGGCTGGCATCACCCTATGCTTTGGGAAGGGACGGAGCGTGTCACGGAAATACTCAGCAGGCCACAGGGTCCCCCTCTGGTACCTCGGAGAAGGAAACATGGGTGTTGAACGGACACGACAAACAAGGGCTTCCAGGTGACCGCCAGATGGTAGGTTCTGGGTAGAGCAAAGGCGCAGATGATCTGAGGCTTGGCCACATCCATGAGCTCTACGGAGCCATTCCTGTAGAAGATCAGCAGCTGGGAAGCAAAGAGATGGTGGCAGGGACTTCTCTGTCACCTCCGTTTGGAATAAGAGAAGCAGCTGGACGTAACAACTGGCAACAGAGAGAACTGATTTGCTCTAACACCCAGAGCTGCTCAGGGAGCAGAGAAGTGTGTGTGTTTACTTCTCTGGCGGCTGCAGCACCAACAGGCCCTCCCGCAGGGGTCTGATGCTGGCTGGTGCTTCCCCCTTGCGCCCTGGCTTCTCTTCTAGTTTGCCAGCACCCCCCCGCTGCGGAGCTGGCCCTCCACATGGCCTCAGGGCCGCCTCTGTGTACAAACCCCTTCCTCCCGTCCTCGGGGACCCCGCTCAATCCAACGGACCCCCCCGGCCTGAGATCCGAGACAGACCTGGGCTCCTTCCTCCCTGTAGACAAGCATGGTAAACGTACCCCAGTGTCATCCTCTTCCAGCTGCCACACCATTTCCCCTCCCCCACACTCAAGCCGCTGGCATCTGTCCTTGTCCTCTCCACCCCCTCCTGTCACCGCCTCCCAAAAGCAGCCGCCCACCCCCACCGATTTCCGCAGGCTGCCAGAGACCCTCTCCTCCTCTCCTCGCTCAGGCATCCAGCGCATCACGCCTCAGGGCCTCTCTGGGCTCCCAGGGCAGCTGCTCCCTGACTCGTCTGTCTTCCCAGCTGAACCGCGCATCCCAGCAGGGCAGCGACTTGCCCCTTCATCCCTACATAACCCAGAGCTAGTCTAGTGCCTAGCACTTGACAGGCCTTCAACACAGTTTTTGAAAGACACATGAACACATTTACTGAAGAGAAGAGAGGGGCTTGAGGAACCTACCATGCCGGGTAAGGCGTGGACCGGGGCCACTGCACAGATGGCCCCATCCAGGGGCTTTATAGGCCTGCAGGAAATCAGACACACAGACATTCATCCTGGAAGAGTTCAGGCTGTGTATCCTCTGCTGGGCATAC
>NW_023255509.1:0-4051 GCF_002007445.2 Ailuropoda melanoleuca
TAAGTCAGGTTTCCAGGTGACGCCTTCCATAACTGGCCAAAGGGAATTGATTCTGCTCCCACTTTAGGCAAGCTCTAGAGTAGAAACTGAAGACCCGGGCCTTGCGGCCAGCCGGAAACATCTTTGCAATGTTCACCTGTAAGTTGCGTCGACCCTGAGGTTCTAGGTTCTAGCTCCCATTGACTGGCATTCGTAGTGATTGGGTATTTCCAAACTCAGCAAGACATGATAGGGCACTGTTTATTGGGAATAAGAAATTTCTTTCAGAGTGGTCTCTTTGTTGCCTACACCTTTCCACGGTTCAGTTGTCTTCTGAGAAGTTTTTGGGTTCTGAAGATCATACTGACTAATCTATTTTTGAACATAGAAAATATACAATTTTTATTAATGGAAAACAAGTTTCTCTTTACTTCCATTAAATAAATGCTCAGCAAATATTTTAAGAATATTGGTTTGAAGGTCATCAAATTATTGATCGCTCAGGCCTCCCGCATGGCCAGGTGGGTCCAGGTCTCCTTACCTTCCTGACGGGAGGTAGAGCTGAATTTGGAAGCAAGGACGGATTTTTGCCAATGTCACAAAGAAAGAAATGACAAAAGTTGGTGACAAATCAAACAAAGGAAGACAATGCGAAGTCCTATGACATTGATTTGCATGTGGCTGAACTGGATTGCCTGAGAGATGTGGACTTTCAGGGTGAGCGGGGAAACTCGGTGCTTTGGAGATCTCATTGCTATCAGGACGCCAAAGGGGTCAAACTCAGACCCACCAATGGCATCTTGGCATTGTTGGTAATTTCGAAGTGAGTGTCTGAACTCAATCAGAGCTCATTCTGGAGTTTTCTCCGACAGTAATGAGAACCAGTACACATTTGTTACATGAAAGAAAGACTCAATTTAGAGAAAGCTAGTAAAGAAATGTCATCTTTGCCATATTGGGCTGAAACTGGGACCTAACAGGAGATGTCAGAAAAATAGGAAAAGAGAAGAGCGAGTGAAGGAAGTGTCAGGAGGGGGAGATGTGTAGTTGGTCAGAGACGTCTCCCCCTCCTCCCACTGTTTGTTCAACAGCTAACTTGGGGGCAACTGTTTATTCAAAGGCGATTCTGTACGTTGCTGTAGAATCATGCAGCCTCCTTGGGGAAAGAGCCTAGATAAACCCAAAGCCTAATGATTACCGATACGTCGTTATTTTCCCATGTTGAACATGGGAATTATTATTTGTAGTAGATTTCGGCATTTTTCTTTTGCCCTTTACAGATCATTAGATGCATTTTCAAATCAAGAAAACTCTCGAAGGCCTTCACAAGCTAGGATTGTTTATAGAGCAAAAACGGGGCTCCCAGCAAATATTTGCAAGTTAATGATACGTTTGTCTAATGCCCAGAATTTTTGTATAAGACAGGTGTCAGCTCAGTATATGTTTCGCTGCTCCGTTAAGCATCTACCTTTCCCTGGAAATTACTTCCCATCTTTTATAGCACGAATACATTGAACTGGTCATTTATTTTAAATTAACTCAGTGCTGGGCTGGAAAACACAGTTCCCAGATGAAGGCAAAATTATTCCAAAGAGGTTGCCTCTGGGACTGCTAACCATAAAGTGATATGGTCAGTGTTTTTCATTCCAAGCTGCCGTGACTACATGAAAGGTAAATGTCTGGCACCTGGCAAAGAGGTTGTTTGACCAACAGGGCTTTATGGCCCATACTTCTTAAAATCCCGTTTTCTTTTTTCATTTTCCCTTTACGCACTGTTGGGACATGTGGAAAACAGACGCTTTGAGCAGAGGAGACATTCAAAGGTCTCCCTGTTCCAGGGGCAAAATATAAACAAACATGCCCATCACCAGTTTCCAGATTTTTGCCTTTATTGCTTTCAGTGTGGCTGCCCGTTCTCACTACAGGAATCGGTTCTCTGTCCCGCCTGGGGACCCTCGTTAGTGGACGGCACAAGTGAAGAGCAGAATTCTCTCTCTTTCTCTCTTTTAGGATTTCTGACCCAGCTGGATCCAAATATTGCTTTTTCTGGAGCTTAGTCCCCGAGTGCTATAACCCAGCACCTTGGCTTCCTGCCAGAATGTCCCAAGGAAGAGTGGAAGGGGGTTGCCTCTCCGGCCTGCTGTGTAGGCTTTTGTAACTTTTAGCGCATTGTCTCTGGGTTTATCATTCTTTCTCCCAGAGTTCCCTACCTTCTGGTTCCTAGCTCTGAGCTTGGCCAAAGAGGGGGCATGGATAGCACAGGACAAGGGGATAAAGAGCGTGTCCTTATTCGCGAGGCCGCCCCTCCCCTCCCCCGCCCCCTCCCCCTTCCTCCACCCTTCTTCCCCTCACCCCCCCATTCCTGACCCTTTCTTGTAAGGATGTTGTTTTCCTGACACCCTGGTGCTCGATGTTGGGTGCACTTAGAGCCACACACTGGTGGGGACATTGAAACTTCTGATACCCAGGCTGCCCTCAAGACCAGTTAGATCTGAATCTTCAGTGTGGGACCTAAGCATCAATACTTTGTAAACCTCGGATAATTCGTTAAGTGCAGCCAAAGTTGAGAACTACTGTCTTAAGTGTATCTGAGTGATTTTGATGCTTTCTTGGTGTACCCTAGTGAGAGGGTATTGACTGGTTCTGTTTTTATTGCCTTAAAATAAATCAAACCTGGAAAAGACTGGGTCTGAAGTTACCACCTGAGGTGTCTCTGAAACTTGGACATTAAGAATCTCTGCTTTTGAAATTTCTGCCATGGAAGTGCTGCGGACTTTTAAAATGAGAAAGCCAATGGTTTTTCATCACTCAATTAAGGATGTAAAACCATAGTTGTAGGTTATGGGGTGTTATGGGGTATTACTTAGAAATTGCTTCAGAAAAGGGGAGTTAAGATGGCGGAGGAGTAGGGGACCCCTTTTTCAGCCGGTCCCCTGAGTTGAGCTGGATAGGTACCAGACCAGCAGGAACATCCACGGAATCAGCCTGAGACGCAGGAAGATACATCTGGATCTCTACAAATGAACATCTCCAGCGCTGAGTATCGAGGTACGAAGCGGGGAGCCGTGAAACCGCGCACAGATATCGGAAGCTAAACAGAAGGGGGAGGGAGCCGCCGTGTCAGGGCGCCGGGAAGCGGTAGCCACCTGCAAGGGGGAGCGGACAGACCGCGGACCCGCACGCTTGAGACAGCAGGCTGAGAAGGGAGCTCCGGGAGCGCACGCGGGACGGCTGGCGGTTGGCGGGCCACCTGCACGGGGGAGCAGGCGGACTCGCGGACGGCACCCGCGAGACAACAGACTTAGAACGCGAGCTCCAGGAGCGCGCGCGCAGGGCGGCTGGCGGGCCACCTGCACCGGGGAGCGGCGGGCGGACCGCCCCGCACGCTTGAGACAGCAGACTGAGACCGTGAGCCGGGAGCACGCACCACCAAGCATCTCACGGAGCTCTGGAACTCCGGTGTGCTCACTGGATCCAGACTGAGACCGGGAGCTCCGGGAGCGCCCGCGGGTCGGCTGGCGGGGTTAGAAACACAAAGGACAGAGACACGCCGGCCCTGGAAGTGAGGGCTGGGGCGCCGGGTGTGGGGCGCACAGCCCAGGATGCTGCAGGGTTGAGCAGCACCAACAGAAACAGAGTTAAAGTGGCCAGAACATCAGTGGAGAACGATCCGCGATCCCTCTGTTCTGAGACAGAGGCTGAATTTCAGCCGCTGCTGCTCTCTCAGAAGAGGCATAGCAAACCGCCAGGGAAAGCCGCCAGAGAACAAAAGCCCGGAAATACCGGCTCACAGGGTGCCCATCCCCATCCCCCCTCGCAAGGGACACAGAGACTCTACCCAAACAGGGTTTTCTGAGTACCTGCAGGCAGGCCCCTCCCCCAGAAGGCAGGCTGAAAAATCAAGAAGCCCACAACCCGGAGCGCCTGAGTGGCGCAGTCACCAAGCACCTGTCTTCGGATTAGGGNTCTGTCTTCGGATTAGGGCGTGATCACAGCGTTCCGGAAAGGAGTCCCTCATCGAGCTTCTCCACGGGGAGCCTGCTTCTTCCTCTCCCACTCCCCTGCTTGGGTT
>NW_023255510.1:0-2277 GCF_002007445.2 Ailuropoda melanoleuca
TCTGTGTGCAGAAGAGAAGGAAACATCCACATATCAAATGCATTGAAATCGAATGGGGCGGGGGTAAGGCAACCTTCATGCACATCTTCTTTCACCAATGTCTGTGTGGATGCATGAGGCAAGTGTCAAATGACGATCTCCTTGCAACAGACCTGTGGGCAATGCATCCCTCAACTAACATCTTCTCTCAGGAAGTTAGAAGTGTTTTCAAACGCATGAGTGGAAGTGTAAGGAAACTGCTATAGACTGGATCCCTTCAAACAACAGTGTGTGGAAAACATCTTTCAACAGACATGAGGGTTCATGCAGGGAGAAGTATTTTCACATGTATCTGTGGAAGGCGGAGGAAGGTACAAAGTACTCAACCTTGCAAATGCCATCTTCCTTCATGAAGAGAATAACATTTTCAAATATACAGGTTGAGGCATAAGGCACCTGCCACACTTGACTCGCTGAAAGACACTGTGTAGAAGAAAGCATCGTTCAGCTAACATCTTCTCTCATGAAGCTGGCAGGNAAGCTAGCAGAGCTTTCAAAGGTATGTGTAGAAACAGAAGGAAAGTGCCATATACTTAAGTCAATGAAACAGCACCCTGGGTACTATATCTTGGCTAAGTGAATTTAGGCTTAAAAAAGGGAAAAGAGTGAGGAAGGGGACTCTTTCTAAAGCATCTTTCAGCTACCATCCTTGCTCGCAATGATGGGGCATATTTCAGTACATTGATGGAAACTTAAGGAAGGTGCCATTAATTCCCTCATCCAAACTTCACTGTGTAGAAAAGCATCTTAAAACGAACTTCTATTGTGAAGCTAGATCTCAGCATATCTTGTGAGATATCTAATGATACCTCATGAGATCTCATTCAAAATCTTATGACATCTTATTCAAATGTCGTGAGATTGTTCTCCAAATTTTCTGAGAACCTAGGCTTAATCTCTTCAGTACTCAGACCAAATCTAGTGCAATCACAGCATATCTGTCGAGATATCCACCAAAATCTGGTGAGATTTCATCCAAATCTCCTCAGATCTCATCTTAATCTCGTGAGATCTTAGTTCAAATCTCCTGAGATCTGTATTTCTCTTTACATATGTAGCCTAACCTCATGAGATCTCATTCAAATTCTCCTGACTTCTCATCTAAATCTCTTGAGGTCTTCATCCAAATCTCGTGAGAACTCAGGGCAAACCTGGAGAGATCTCAGGCTAAATTTCATGAGTAGCATACAAATCTCATGGGATCTTAGGCCAAGTCTCCTGCGATCATAGTATATCTCATGAGATATGCATTGAAATCTAGCAAGATCTCATTCTAATCTCCTGATTTCTTAGTCCAAATCAAGTGAGAAATGACACCAAATCTCATGAGAACTCAGGCTATATCTCATGAAATCTCCACGTATCTTGTGAGACACCTAGCCAAATCTTGTGAGATCTCCATTGGAATCTTATGAGATCTCATCTAAATCTCTTGGCATCTTAGTCCAAATCTTGTGAGATATCAGCATATCTCAAGAAATATCCATCAAAGTCTTAGGAGATCTCCATGGAAATCTCGTGAGTTCTCACCCAAATCTCATGAGATCTTAGACCAAATCACATGAGATCTCAGCATATCTCATGAGATATCTAGCCTGATATCATTACATCTCAGTATATCTTGCAAGATATCTAGTGAAATCTAGTGAGATCTCAGTCAATATTACGTGAGAAATCATCCAAATCTTGTTAGATCTTAGTCCAAATCTCATGAGATCTGACCATATCTCATGAGATATTCAGCAAAATCTCATGAGATATCATCCAAATATCACGAGAACTCATCTAAATTTTGTTCATAGTCCAATCTCTTGAGATCTCAATACATCTCACACATTAGCCATCAAAATGTCACGTGATCTCATCCAAATCTTGTGAGATCACATGTAAATCTGATGAGGTCTTAGTCCAAAACTTGTGAAACATCAGCATATTTCAAGAGATATCCATTGATTTCTCATGAGATCACATCCAAATCTCATGAGATCTTGTCTAAATCTCATGAGATTTTGGTACAAATGTTGTGAGCTCTCAGCATATCTNGAGATTTTGGTACAAATCTTGTGAGCTCTCAGCATATCTCACAAAATATTCATCAAAATCTAGTGAGATCTCACCTAAGTCTCATGAGATCTTGTCTAAATCTCATGAGATTTTGGTACAACTCTTGTGAGCTCTCAGCATATCTTACGAAATATCCATCAAAATCTAGTGAGATCTCACCTAAGTCTCATGAGA
>NW_023255511.1:0-12261 GCF_002007445.2 Ailuropoda melanoleuca
CCTCCACCCAGTCCAATAGCTTGCCGTTCAAGATTCTATAGTGGGAAGTATGACAGGATGGAGCATGTGTATAACGTGAGTATAGCAGTCTGCGCACATGCCTAGTTCCTTAAGTAGAGTGACCCAGGAGCAGAAGATGCACTGAGTTTATTTTTACTTCCCACAATTAGTGGAATAAATAGCGCCTTGTACCTCTTAACTGCATAACAGTTTTTGAAAATACCTTTTAGAGTTGACAATGAACACGTGTTTACACTCTTTAACATTACACAAGCCTAAATTTATGAGTAGAAAGGGAAGTAGATCCAGCATCTAATAATGACGAGATGATAGGGACAAAGGTGAGGCTGTGTTTCATGGTCTGATTAGCGTAAGAGCTCAGGACTTCTAAGCTGAGGTTCCACTGAGCCATCTCTCCCCTCTACTGGTAGGCTGAGTTGGGGAGATAAAGTCAGACCCACCCTTGCTTCTTCAGGTATGGCCGTCTGGGCCAACTGAGAACTGTTATGTGAGCTTGATCTGAGTCAGAGCTGCTCCTGACTCACCATGAATTGGGTCGCTAGTCCTAGGCCTGTGTGTGCTGGAGAAGGACGGGCATGAGACGGTGATTCAGGAGGGTATGACGTAGGAGTAAGAAGGGCATTGTCGGGGCTAGAAAATGCTAAAGAAATCAGAGGTATATATAAAACACCTCTCTCTAGAGATCTCTAGATACATATATAGACCTATATTGTAGATGTCTAAATTATTATTATAGATCTCTAGACCTATTATAGATATCTAGAGAGATCTATGTCTCTCTTTGTATATATAGAGACAGAGAGAGAGATATATCTATATAGAATTAGAATTAAGTTTATGCAATTATTAGTACAATAAATATAATTTCAAATTATTTCTAAGTTAATTAAATGAACCAGTAATATATTCTCAGGAATAATAAATTTCACCATGTCCACTTCTTCTGGGTGTTTATAAAACACAGACAAGTGTTTTATGAGAATTTATATGTTCATAGATCCCATGGCAAAAGGACAGTGAGGGTGGGTGCCTCGCTCATACGAAAAATTCATACAACAAAGCACAAAGGAGGGTAAATCAGTAATTAAGCAATTCACTGGAGGCCGTGTGCCCCCTACTGATCCCACACTGGGGGAAACCTCATTTCCTGGTGCCCCGTCATGGCCTTGCTTCCTTTCTGTTTCCCTAATGACGTCATCCACCCTTCCACTCTGGATGTCAGCTTCATGCCACTGGTTCCCCAATCTACATTTTCAACTAAAAACTCCTTCTCAAGCTTCATGCCTGCTTGTTGAGTTGTTAGCTACTATCTTCATCTTGATGTCCCAGAAGCATCTCAAATCCCAAACCAAACGTATCGGGTTTCCCCTTAATCCAAACTTCATCTTCCACATCCTCTCCCCGTGTCAAAACCTCCCAGCTCCAAGACGTTCAGAATAATAAAAGCCTTCCTGATTGTGCATTTCCCTTTTCTCCAGCCACTATCAGCGGCTGCTGTGTCTCTTCTTCATTTCTCAATAGCTCCTGGTCTGGCTCCTTTTCTTCCAAACACACAACCATCACCTTTTATTAAAACTTTTCAACTGTGCCCTAGTGGGCTCCCTGATTTTTTAATCTTTCTGCATTGCAATCTATCTTATATATACTTCACCAGATTCATGTCCTAAAACACAGTCGTGAGCATGTCCCTCTGCCTCAATTATTTCACCACTTTTAGGATCAAGTAGAAGGTAACAAACGCTACAAGATTGGATGTCTGTCTCCGTGCTGACTCGTGCCACTTCCTTCCACTGGGGGCTCTTGTTTCTGTCTTACTGACTCTGAATGTAAGGAACTATACCCTTCCCCTATTCTGCCCCCCGCCCCATCTGGACCCCATTCTCACCCCCACCGTCTTATGGTGTGAACACTCAACTCAGTTGTTAGCTACTTTGGAGACTTTTTAGGCTCCAGATCCCCTTTGAGGCTCAACTCAGTTTCTCCTGGAAACTTTCTTGACTCCAGACTTCCCATCCCACCTCAGCACCAGAACTGGCTACATGTCATCTTCTCTACTTCTAAAAGATCTCATGCATCCATATTTCTTCGATGGTGTTATGTGGAAATCAGTGCTTTTCTTGTCTACCCACTGCTCTCCCCCGGTGAGCTGAAATAGTTCTCACCCTGCACAGCTTCCTTTTCAAGACATCCGCTACCTGCTGCTGGCCAGTGTTTATTTGTCTGTAGGTCCTCCCACTGACTCCAGCTCATGAACAGTAAATGCATAGATAGTACCTGAGTAAATTAAAGAAATCACAGGAATCAAAGAACTAAAGAGGTTCTCTGGCTTACAAATTGTTTTGATGACAAAAGTCTAGTTCAATTAGTCTATCATCATACACTGTGATCCTTTTCATCTCTCTCTTTTTTTTTAAAGGTTTTATTTATTTGAGAGGGAGAGCAAGAGAGAGAGCACGGGGGAGGGGCAGAGGGAGAGGAAGAAGTGGGCTCCCCGCTGAGCAGGGGGCCTGGATATGGGGCTCCATCTCAGAACCCTGGATCATGACCTGAGCCAAAGGCAGACATTCAACTGACTGAGCCAACCAGGTGCCCCCCATTTCCGTTTCTTATTTGAAATATTGGACTAATGTCCTTATAGAAGTGAGAACAATTTAAGGAAAATATATTTTTAGGAAAAGTGTATAAGCAATATGTCTAGCTGTTTGGCATCCATGTAAGTGGTTGGAGTTGATGCATATGGAGACATGTGGCCCAGATTCCTTTTCTAGAAAGGATGTGTGACCCAGATTCTGGGAGGGATGTCAGGTAGCCACCTTTAGTTATCAGCCACTCTGAAGACTGTTCCAACTGCAGAGATCCACCTCACAAAGGACAGGCTCTTTCTAGGGTGGCCTACATCCAATGACTGACTGAGGAGGGCAATTCTGCCTGGACTCACAAGAGCTCTGAAAGACCCTTCCTTCTCTGGAGCTCCCTGCAGGGATGCTAAGGCTGTCATCAGCCTCGCCGCAGCTCACCTCCTCCCTGTACCAGTCCTTCTTCCTCGCCCTCCTTCCACAGTGTTGATTGTTGGAGTACTCCTTGATAAACACCTTACACACTAAACTCTCTCTCAGAGACTGCTTCCTGGAGAACCAAACCTGCAACAGTTTGCTTCACCTAAAGTGGAAATAGATTTGGCATCAATAACAAAACCAAATATGTTTGTACCACTCCACGTATATACTTCATCCATCCATCCATCCATCCATCCATCCATCCATCCATCCATGCTGTTTTTATTCATTTCAGATTGTGACCAGAAAGTAGTCATCATATGTGCTGGTTTCTCTTTTAATAAGACCCCTCTGTTTTGATTGACAGTATCTTCCAATTCTCCTGCAGAATAGAAACATTCTGTCACTGATAGGAGCAAGGAAAAGATAGTTCGGAAGTACAATTTTAAGATTATGTGGGTGCCTGGGGGGCTCAGTCCACTGAGTGTTTCACCCTTGCTTTTGGCTCAGGTTATGGTCTCAGGGTCATGAGAACGAGCCCCTCATTGGGCTTCACGGTCAGTGAGGAGTCTGCTTCTCTCTCTTTCTCTCTCTCTCTGCCTCTGTCCCTCCCCACTCATGCTCTCTCTCTAAAATAAATAAATCAATCTAAAAAAAAACCAAAAAGATTTCCACTTATTACCTAAAAAAAGGTCTGTGTTTATCTGTTAGTTGGATGGTTGGCTGGTTTGCACTCATTTAGGTGTCCTAAGTGCAGCCAGTGCCCAGTCCTGAAATTTTGTCTTTCATATGGCGTTATGCATATTCATAAGCTCACTAATATATGTCAAACAGAACTAAAGTAAGAATTCAGTGCTAATATCGGAATCAGAGCTCAAGAACTCCCAAAAGGCTCCATTCAGAAATACAAGAAAGCATGGCAAATATAAATCAGAACACATACGTTTGGGTGTCCAACCACATACACATGCGGCATGCACCAGAGAGAGGGCTCCTAGCAGGTGAGGCCTAATGCATAAGGTCCCTAAGCTGAATACCAGCCAACAGAGTAGTTCAGTTGACATAAAAATAATGTGACTTTGGAATAAATCAGAGACAAGAGCAACTAACTCTTCCACCGTTGTTTTCTAAACAAAGTATTTTGGACTGTCAGATTGTGAGAATCACAGAGCCCAAAATATGACAACATAAGTAGATAGGTAAGAAAGTAACTTTTTCCCCCTAAAATTGTTAAAAATTATCAATTAAGCCCATGGGAAGAAATATAATTAAAAAATTCCTTAGGGCATAATGTAGAATTATAATGAAGAGAAGCAGGATCCGTTGTCCCCATCAGCTCGAAGTTACAAACTGCACATAAAGAAGAGGAAAGACAAACTGCCTGGAATCTGGGGAGGTAAAACACTAACTCTGAGAAGGCTGACAGCATCTCCTTCGAAGGCACTTCCAAGAGGAACGGGTCACCTCTGCTCTTGTTGACCAATGGCTGCGGCAGGCTGTGGTGAAAGGATCTGGGTGGTTCCCANTTTTAAAAAAAGGAGTCTCCTATGGGTTGTCTCCCTCTCTGGTTTTGTCTTTTTTTATTTTTTCCTCTCTTTCTCAATGATCCTCTGTTGTGTTTCTTGAATTCCACATATCAGTGAGATCATATGATAATTGTCTTTCTATGATTGACTTATTTTGCTTAGCATAATACCGTCTAGTTCCATCCATGTCATTGCAAATGGCAAGATTTCATTTTTTGATGGGTGAGTAATATTCCATTGTGTATATGCTACATCTTCTTTATCCATTCATCTTTCGATGGGCATCTGGCCTCTTTCCATAGTTTGGCTATTGTGGACATTGCTGCTATAAACATTGGGGTGTAGGTGCTCCTTTGTATCACTGCCTTTGTATCTTTGGGATAAATACACAGTAGTGGCAATTGCTTGGTCATAGAGCAGCTCTATTTTCAACTTTTTGAGGAACCTCCATACTGTTTTCCAGAGTGGCTGCACAGGCTTGCATTCCCACCAACAGTGTAGAAGGGTTCCCCTTTCTCTGCATCCTTGTCAACATCTCTCATTTCCTGCCTTGTTAATTTTAGCCATTCCTACTGGTGTGAGGTAGTATCTCATCGTGGTTTTGATGAGTATTTCCCTAATGCCGAGTGATGTTGAGCATTTTTTCATGTGTCTGTTGGCCATTTGGATGTCTTCTTTGCAGAAATGTCTGTTCATGTCTTCTGCCCATTTCTTGATTGGATTATTTGTTCTTTGGGTGTTGAGTTTGATTAGTTAATTATAGATTTTAAATACTAGCCTTTTTTTTTAAGATTTTATTTATTTATTCGACAGAGATAGAGACAGCCAGCGAGAGAGGGAACACAGCAGGGGGAGTGGGAGAGGAAGAAGCAGGCTCATAGCGGAGGAGCCTGATGTGGGGCTCGATCCCAGAATGCCGGGATCATGCTCTGAGCTGAAGGCAGATGCTTAACCACTGTGCCACCCAGGTGCCCCTAAATACTAGCCCTTAATCTGATATGTCATTTGCAAATATCTTCTCCCATTCTGTTGGTTGTGTTTTGGTTTTGTTGGCAGTTTCCTTTGCTGTGCAGAAGCTTTTTTTATCATGATGAGGTCCCAATAGTTCATTTTGCTTTGTTTCTCTTGCCTTTGGAGACATATCTAGCAACAAGTTGCTGCATCTGAGGTCAAAGAGGTTACTGCCTGTGTTCTTCTCTAGGATTTTGATGGATTCCTGTCTCACATCTAGGTCTTTCATCCATTTTGAGTCTATGCTTCTGCATGGTGTAGGGAAATGGTCCAGTTTCATTCTTCTGCATGTGGCTTTCCCATTTTCCCAAAACCATTTTTGAAGAGGTTGTCATTTTTCCATTGGCTATTCATTTTTGCTTTGTCGAAGATTAGTTGACCATAGAGTTGAGGGTCCATTTCTGGGCTCTCTGTTCTTTTCCATTTATCTGTGTGTCTGTTTTGTGCTGGTACCATGCTGTATGCTCTCTCTCTCTCTCTCAATCTCAAATAAATAAATAAATAAATAAATAAATAAAATCTTAAAAGGATAATTGCCTTAAATAGCTATGGTAACTGTAAAATTTCTTTTTAATTCTCCTCTCCCTAAGAATTTACTTATAGCATAATCCTTTCCTCTTCTTTTTTTTTTTAAAGATTTTATTTATTTATTTGACAGAGATAGCGACAGCCAGCGAGAGAGGGAACACAAGCAGGGGGAGTGGGAGAGGAAGAAGCAGGCTCATAGCAGAGGAGCCTGATGTGGGGCTCGATCCCATAACGCCGGGATCACGCCCTGAGCCGAAGGCAGACGCTTAACCGCTGTGCCACCCAGGCGCCCCATCCTTTCCTCTTCTAATAAAATATTTTATTGAAAATAAGTGTATTAAGAAAATCTCTTTATAATGTCTGAGCAAACGATTTTGATATGGAGCTAGATTTAAAATCTAAAGGTTACCAAAACTTTTCTAGACCTATTTTATCTTGTTGTTTTATCTACTAATATTGTATTTAATTTCATGCAGGCTTATACCCTTCTTGTTAATTCACTCTCTTGCACACAGTCTATATGCAATGTTCTCATACCTCCATCACTTTCTCTCTGCTGGTTTCAATTCTGTCTGCTCTGTGGCTTGTTTGTCAGAGATGAATGGGAAATCAGTCAGTTTAGATCCTAACATTTGATTTTTTTCAGCTTTTTAAACTAAAAAGCACAACCACCAAGGACATCAGCTATGCAAGCTAATTAGTTAACACATTCTATCCTGTCATCTCACCTTTCAATCTCCTCGGCTCACAAGACAAGGATTTCTGTAAAGTAGGCTGGCTATCCTGAAGTTAGGGTTCTAAAGGCTATTAGGTCTTCCAATCCAATCTGCAATTTTTTATATCCCTCTCCAGAGCTATGTTTTTTATTGAGGTAACATTTATATAACATAAAATGCACCATTTTAACCGTTTCACTGTGTGCAGTTCAGTGGCTAGTCGTACATTCACACAGTTGTGCAATCATCACCATTATCTACTTTCATAGCATTGTCAACGCCTCAGAAAGAAACCCCATATCTATCAAGCAGTGATTCCCTGTCACTCCCTTCCTCCAACCCCTGGCAACAGTTGATATGCTTTCTGTCTCCAGGATTTGCCTATTCTGGACATTTCATATAAATGGAATCATAGAATATATGCTGCCTTTTGTGACTAGCTTCTTTCACTTAGCATAATGTATTCAAGGTTTATGTATGTTGTTGTATCTATTAATACTTCATTCTTTTTTGTGGATAAATAATATTCCATTGCACAGGTACACCACATTTTATCTATTCATCAGCTGATGAACATTTAAGTTGCTTCCACTTGGGCACTATTATGAACAATGCTGTTATAAACATTCATGTATAATTTTTTGTTTGAATCATAGCATATTTAGCTGTGCTTTTTAATATTTAAAAGAGCTGGTGATGATATTAAAAGAGCATATAAAATTGAAGGGTTGATCATATACATTGTTTTCTGAGCCAGCAAAATCACATTAGCTGTAGAAATATAAATGAATCATATTTTATTTGAAATGCATTCATATGCCTAGTGCTCAAAAACCTTAGTAAAGAATTTTATAATTAAAATATTGCTGTTACATGCCATTATCCTCATTATGTGCTCTTAAAATTACCCCAAAATCCAAAGGGAATTAATTAATTAATAAGGGTGAATTTAATCTAATAATAGTTTCACATTAAAAAGAGAATATGATAAGTGAAAACATCAATCAATGGAAGATCATACTGTTGATGAACAGAAAACAAAATGTCATTTCCTAAAGTCATGAAAACGTTTGAGCACAGGTAAAATCATTCCATACGTTGTACAACACCCAAACTTCTTAATAAATACCAAATACTAGGTTTCACTAAACTAATAATATTCTAAAATTTGCATATGAATATGAAATTCTAGAAACTCTTAATGATTCCATTATTAGGGTATTTACTAGCTTTTGGTCATTTGTAAGTTAACTACTCTCAAATGATGAAATGATTTGATAATTTTAGGACAGTCCATATTCTATCATGACAACCCTTGTAATGCAAATCCACAATCAGTCATATATATTGCAATAGTTGTTTCAGCCCATGCTAGTTTTTGTAACATTTTTGTACAATGTTTTGTACAAGTTTTGTACAAATTTTTGTACAAATTTTGTAACATTTTGTACAAATTTTTGTAACATTTTAAACATAAAGACATGTTCCAAAAGTGGTACAAAGTTCTACCTATGCCCTTTATCTGGAGTCACAATTATCTACATTTTGTATTATTTGTTTCATCATTCTCTCTATATATATACATACATGCACAGACTTTATATTATATATATACATTCTTATATATACAAACATATATATATGTTCATAGTATTGTCATCTCACCTTTCAATCTCTTCTGCTAAGCATATATATATATATATATGTATATATATATATATATACTTTCTAAACCATTTGATAATAAATTGGACATTGTGGCTCTTTATCTCAGGGCACATTTTCTAATAAGATCATTACGTTACATAACCAAAGTATAATGATCAAAATTAGAAAATCTGTCATTGATATATTATCTACTCCATAGTCCATGTTAAAATTTACAAATTTTTCCAAGTGATGTCTTTTATATCTTTCTATTCCCTCTAGATCCAGCATAATGCATGATAATACACTTCACTTAGCTCTCATTTCTGTTTAGCCCTGTTAATCTAGAACAGCTCCTCAGTGTATATTTCCCCTTATTGTTTTGAGATTTTTAAACAAGACACGTTATTCAAGCTCATCTGATTTTTCCTCAAGATTAAACTGAGGTTTGGGTTCTTTTTGGTTTTTTGTTTTTTTGTTTTTTTCAGAAATAAAACAGAAGTGATGATAGATCGTTCTTAGTCCACATTTTCAAGAGCCATATAATGCTGATTTTCCCACTGGGGGTGATAACTGATCATTTGGCTAAGGTGGTCTCTTTCAAGTCTCTCTAGACTGCAAAGTTACTATTTTCTCCATGTAATAATAAGTAATTTTTTGGAGATATTTTGAGACTGCATAAATATCCTGTTTCTCATGAAATCTTCATCCACTAGTTTCAGCATTCATTGATGATTTGCTAACTTAATCATTACCTCTATATTGGTAGTTCAGTATGTTTTACTTTAAAGATGGTCTTATTTTTCTCCCATGTATATTATTCATTTACTATAAAGCAATATTGATTCAAGGATACTCATTTTACTCAAGAAGCTGTAATTTATTAATATCATCATTTATTTGATATCCAAATTCCCCAAATATGGTGAATGGGAGTCTCTTTTAATTGGATTCTGAACTATGTTTATATGTACTCTTCATTTATTGAGTACTGTCTACAACAAGGTGATTTTAGCTCCCTTATACTTTCCTTGAGCAGCCCAAAATAATACTATCATTTCTTCAGGGATCCCAGGTTCCTTTTAGTTAATGATATGTAAAAACCAATGTGGGCATTGGTTCTGTTCATGTGCTATTGCTTAAAAGCCCTCTCAGAAGACTCTGTGTGTGTGTGTAATACATTTGTACTGATACTTAAATTCTAACATACACTATTCAGGTTACTTAAGAAATTACTGTAATTTGTTTCCCTTATAATGAGAAGACTCAGTATTATTTTCTTCAACACCACACTTGAATAAGCTTAGAGTACACAAAGCAATTACAAAATTGATCACTGTGTCACTGTGAAAAATAAACCAAATCTCCAGAACACAATTTTTTCATAATCTTTTAAATAAAATTAATGTCTGATGAAATGAACATATCTTAAGTATCCAATTTGTTGAGTTTTCACAAATATAAGCCATATTCCTATTAATTGTCAAGATCAATCAATTATCAATTATGGTTTCTACTTTGAGTTATGGATTCGTTTTGGTATGATTTCATTAAAATTAATCAATAAATATTCTCAAGAATATTGACTAGAGAAATGTATGATAACTGTAGACATAGACAAGAACAAACACCGACACATATGGAAGATAATCTTGAGCAGATAGCTTAATCACCACTATGCTGTAAACAAGTTGGCATATACACTAGGAGAATTATGGAGCTGTGGCGTCTATGTGTCTTAAGGGCTGACACTTAGAGTGATCCTAGTTCTGGAGAAAATAAAACATGATTCTATCATTAAAGAAGTCATTTGAATTATGAAAAATTTATATTTGACATTATTTACCATGGAAAATTTGTGCAGAAATAAAAACTAATAAAATTCATCATATACTCCCATGTAGTCAATAGATTAATTGATATGTTTACAATATTAAACTTTTATGTTTTTTAAAAAGATTGTGTGAGAAATCAACCACATGTGTATTAAATCACATTTTATCTGCTGCAATTTTTAAAATTTAGCGAACAAAAATACTAAAATAAAATCACACAAATGAAATGTATGATTCATTAAAAAAAAAACAACTATACTTTCTTACCAAATAACTTTACAAAATATTTCTTTACATTATCCTTTTAAGGTGTAAGATCTCATGGAGAATCTAAAACATATTTAATAATGACAAAATTCAATTTATCTAAAAATTTTAAAGAACATGGCTTCTAAATAAAACATGGTACATTTATTTAAATTATTCAACAAACACAGTTCTCCAAGCACCTGTATTTATAATACATTTTCAACGTTTCATTTTATTCTGAACATCTCTAGAAAAAAACTTGTAATTTTGTATTTCTTACATAGAAATGTTTCACTTTGAAGAAGAGAAAGTTAAAGTCAGAATGTATAAACGGAAAGATTTTCTAAGCTCAGGTAAGCTGAAGTGATCCAAATAATTAAATTTTAAAGATCAATTCTTAAACTGGAAGAATCAAAATAGATTTTATTCACTGTTCTTTTTATGTTTTCGTGTTAATTATTTCAACAAACAGTATTATTTACCCGAAGCAGAAAATATCTTACTAGATGGGGGAGGTTAAGATGGCGGAGGAGTAGGGGACCCCTTTTTCAGCCGGTCCCCTGAGTTGAGCTGGATAGGTACCAGAAGCAGGAATATCCACGGAATCAGCCTGAGACGCAGGAAGATACATCTGGATCTCTACAAATGAACATCTCCAGCGCTGAGTATCGAGGTACGAAGCGGGGAGCCGTGAAACCGCGCACAGATATCGGAAGCTAAACAGAAGGGGGAGGGAGCCGCCGTGTCAGGGCGCCGGGAAGCGGTAGCCACCTGCAAGGGGGAGCGGACAGACCGCGGACCCGCACGCTTGAGACAGCAGGCTGAGAAGGGAGCTCCGGGAGCGCACGCGGGACGGCTGGTGGTTGGCGGGCCACCTGCACGGGGGAACAGGCGGACTCGCGGACGGCACCCGCGAGACAGCAGACTTAGAACGTGAGCTCCAGGAGCGCGTGCGCAGGGCAACTGGCGGGCCACCTGCACCGGGGAGCGGGCGGACCGCGGACCCGCACTCTGGAAACGGCAGACTGACTCCGTGAACTGGGAGCGTGCACCACCAAGCATCTCACGGAGCTCCGGAGCTCCAGTGTGCTCACTGGAGAGGCTGAGACCAGGAGCTCCGGGAGCGTCCGCGGGGCGGCTGGCGGCTGGAGGGCCACCTGCACGGGGGAGCAGGCGGACTCGCGGTCAGCACCCGTGAGACACCAGACTGAGACGGGGAGCTCCGGGAGCCCGCGCGGGGCGGCTGGCGGCGGGCGGGGTTGGAAACACAAAGGACAGAGACGTGCCGGCCCTGGAAGTGAGGGCTGGGACGCCGGGTGTGGGGCGCACAGCCCGGGATGCTGCAGGGTTGAGCAGCACCAACAGAAACAGAGTTAAAGTGGCCAGAACATCAGTGGAGAACGATCCGCGATCCCTCTGTTCTGAGACAGAGGCTGAATTTCAGCCGCTGCTGCTCTCTCAGAAGAGGCATAGCAAACCGCCAGGGAAAGCCGCCAGAGAACAAAAGCCAGGAAATACCGGCTCACAGGGTGCCCATCCCCATCCCCCCTCGCAAGGGACACAGAGACTCTACCCAAACAGGGTTTTCTGAGTACCGGCAGGCAGGCCCCTCCCCCAGAAGGCAGGCTGAAAAACCAAGAAGCCCACAACCCGGAGCGCGGGAGTGGCGCAGTCACCAAGCACCTGTCTTCGGATTAGGGTGTGATCACAACGTTCCGGAAAGGAGTCCCCC
>NW_023255512.1:0-1672 GCF_002007445.2 Ailuropoda melanoleuca
TAGATCTTGGATACCAGTCTTTTATCTGTAGTGTCATTTGCAAATATCTTCTCCCATTCTGTGGGCTGCCTATTAGGTTTTTTGACTGTTTCCTTGGCTGTGCAGAAGCTTTTTATCTTGATTAAGTCCCACAAGTTCATTTTTTTCTTTTGTTTCTCTTGCCTTTGGAGATGTGTCATGAAAAAGTTTGCTTTGGCTGATGTCATAGAGGTTGCTGCCTATNTAGAGGTTGCTGCCTATGTTCTTCTCTAGGATTTTGATGGATTCCTGTCTCACATTGAGGTCTTTCATCCATTTGGAGTTTATCTTTGTGTATGGTGTGAGAGAGTGGTCAAGTTTTATTTTTTTGCATGTAGCTGTCCAATTTTCCCAGCAGTTGATCAAGATTAGAGTAGAGATCAATTAATTAGAAACCAGGAGCACAGTAGAGCAGATCAACAGAACTAGAAGCTGGTTCTTTGAAAGAATAACTAAGATCGATAAGCCACTGGCAAGACTAATTCAAAAGAATAGAGAAGGGACCCAAATTAATAAAATTATGAATGAAAAGGGAGAGCTCACAACCAACACTAATGAAATAGGAAGGATCATTAGAAACTTTTATCAACAGCTTTATGCCAATAAATTAAACAACCTGGAAGAAATGGATGCCTTCCTGGAAACATATAACCTACCAAGACTGAAACAGGAAGAAACTGATTTTTTAAATAGCCCAATTAATTATGAAGAGATTGAAGCAGAGATCAAAAACCTCCTGAAAAACAAGACTCCAGGGCCTGATGGAATCCCCGGGGAATTCTACCAAACATTCAAAGAAGAAATAATACCTAATCTCCTGAAGGTGTTTCAAAAAATAGAAACAGGACAGAAGATGGAGGAGGAGTAGGGGACCCCTTTTTCAGCCGGTCCCCTGAGTCGAGTTGGATAGGTACCAGACCAGCCTGAACATCCATGGAATCAGCCTGAGATGCAGGAAGATACATCCAGATCTCTACAAATGAACATCTCCAGCGCTGAGTATTGAGGTACGGAGCAGGGAGCCGTGAAACCGTGCATAGATATCAGAATATAAACAGAAGGGGGAGGGAGCCGCCGCATTCGGGTGCTGGGAAGTGGTAGCCACTTGCATAGGGGAGCAGGTGGACTCTCGGACCAGCACCCACGAGAGAGCAGACTGAGACCGTGAGCCGGGGAACACATGCCACCAGACTGAAATGGAGCTCTGGTGTGCTCACTGGAACCAGACTGAGACCGGGAGCTCCGGGAGCGTGCGAGGGCGGCTGGTGGCTAGCGGTGTTAGAAACACAAAGGACAGAGATGCAACGGCCCTGGAAGTGGGGACTGCGACGCCGGGTGTGGGGCGCACATCCCGGGCCTGCTGGGTTGAGCAGCACCAACAGAAACAGAGTTAAAATGGCCAGAATATCAGTGGAGAACGATCCGCGATCCCTCTGTTCTGAGACAGAGGCTGAGATTCGGCTACTGCTGCTCTGACTCTCAGAAGAGGCACAGCAAACCACCAAGGAAAGCAGCCAAAGAACAAAAGACTGGAAATACTGGCTCTGACTGTGCCCATCCCCACCCCCCCTTGCAGGAGACATGGAGACTCTACCCAAACAGGGTTGCCTGAGTATCGGCGCGGCAGGCCCTTCCCCCAGAAGGCAGGCTGAAA
>NW_023255513.1:0-1184 GCF_002007445.2 Ailuropoda melanoleuca
TGCCGCCAGCAGTTTTGACAGGATTTCCCCAGGGAGCAAGCATTTCGTTGGAAGCGGGTTTTGGCCAAAATAACTTTCTCAGTGCTGTGTTCGTCGTGTTTCACATATGGTACAAAAGCACTTTGATTCCTGTTCCACCTTCCAAAAGGCCGTCGTGACTTCAAGGGCTTTCCCCTCACACTTTGTTTCTTGGTTCTAAGGGCTGGATCCTCCNCTCCCCAGGCCCCTACACCCAATGTGGAATCGGGGTCCCCAGTGAAAAGGCTGCTGTTCGCTGGAGGTGTTTCCCTGGACGCTCTGCTTTATTACCAATGAGAAGGGCGCTGAGTCCTCGAAAATCCTGACCCTTTTCATTCATGCTCCCTTACTCACGAGAGATGATGATCGTTGATATTTCCCTGGACTGTGTGGTGTCTCAGAGACCACTATGGGGCACTCTCGCCAGGCATCCGCGACCACCTTCCCACATGTTTCCCTATCCACGAAGGGTGATGATAGTGGTAAGACGGTCCCTGTACGGTGGTTTTTCTGACGAACGTGTTTTGGGCGATTTCGTTCCATTGCCGCCAGCAGTTTTGACAGGATTTCCCCAGGGAGCAAGCATTTCGTTGGAAGCGGGTTTTGGCCGAAATGACTTTCTCAGTGGTGTGTTCGTCGTGTTTCACTCACGGTACAAAAGCACCTTGATTCCTGTTCCACCTTCCATAAGGCCGTCGTGACTTCAAGGGCTTTCCCCTCACACTTTGTTTCTTGGTTCTAAGGGCTGGATCCTCCCCAGGCCCCTACACCCAATGTGGAATCGGGGTCCCCAGTGAAAAGGCTGCTGTTCGCTGGAGGTGTTTCCCTGGACGCTCTGCTTTATTACCAATGAGAAGGGCGCTGAGTCCTCGAAAATCCTGAACCTTTTCATTCATGCTCCCTTACTCACGAGAGATGATGATCGTTGATATTTTCCTGCACTGTGTGTGGTCTCAGAGACCACTATGGGGCACACTCGTCAGATTTCCGTGACCACTTTCCCTCATGTTTCCCTATTCATGAAGGGTGATGACAGGGCTGAGAGTGTCCCTGTACAGTGTTGTTTCTGACGACGTGTTTTGGGCCTTTTCGTTCCATTGCCGCCAGCAGTTTTGACAGGATTTCCCCAGGGAGCAAGCATTTCATTGGAAGCGGGTTTTGGCCGA
>NW_023255513.1:1378-1476 GCF_002007445.2 Ailuropoda melanoleuca
CGGTTGTTCGCTGGACGTGTTTTCCTCGACGCTCTGCTTTATTACCAATCAGAAGGGCGCTGAGTCCTCGAAAATCCTGAACCTTTTCATTCATGCTC
>NW_023255514.1:0-6267 GCF_002007445.2 Ailuropoda melanoleuca
CCAAATGATGTGGTACATCTCCCCAGTGGACTCTGTTTTCACTTCCTGCCATTATTCTGCAATTCCTCCGTGATAAATCTCGTGTATTCTCAAGAACGCGAAAGAGTGAACTGACAGCGCAGGTGATTTACGGCTGCCCGCCTGCATCTGCCCCAGGCCTGTGCTCCCGCGGACGCGTCGAGATCACGCACGAAGATTCCGTGCGGTCAACACAGGAGGGGTTTTATCCCCGAGAACCACCGTCAGATCTCAGGCTTGACTCTTACGACTGAGGAAGCTGAGGCTCGGAGAGTGTGAGCCTGACCAAAGGCATGTAGCTGACAAGTCAGGCTTCACACCGGCTCTCTTCAAGCCCAAGCTCCTGTTCGTCTGCTCAGCTTGGAGGCCACAGGCAGAAGAACCTGGCCCTGTGCGTGTGGAGCATACCCCTCCTGTGGGCTTGCTTTCAATACAGTCAGGGTATCGAGTTTAGTAACCCCAAGGGAGGCCCGATCCTGGCTCCTGTCCACTGACCGCCCTGCCCGCCTCAGCAGTGGCACACCCCAGAGGGCCAGGACCCAGTAAACAAATGCCGAGTGCGCTGTTGGCCACGCTGCAGTCCCTCCCAGATGGCTCGCAGGACTTCTGTCGCCCATGTGCACCGCTCATCCTACCAGTGACTTCACATTACTCTCTGTATTGACTTCGTTTTCACTTCCATGTACACCTGAATTACAGCAATATTCATAAAATCATGTGCTTGACATGCTCAGTATATTTTCCCCGTGACTTTACAATCTATCATTAGAACTGGAGGAAAAAAGGTCTGCCTGTGCCCCATCTGAAACCGTGCTGTGAAGCATCAGCGGTATGCATACTTTTGGAAAAACACTCCTATAACAGAAAGAAAATGGCCTGAAATCAACAGTCACCAAGGGGGTAAGTTGGACCACTTATTAAATCTTTCTCTGGTCTCGGTGTTCTCAAGAATAAGATGGGGATGATCATTTCCACCTGTTAAGGTTAAAGCTAGTATCAGAGGAGACAGACACCCCCCCCGCCCACACACACACACACGAGTGTAACCAACACTGCAGTGGGCGCTCAACGCGTAATGACAATCATCAGAGCAGTTCTCGTTCCTGCCAGCACTTCAGCCTGCTCGTTCCTTCCCCTTTCCCTTCTAGGTGCTGCCTTCACCTTTTTACAATAGCCCTCTCTCCTTTCTTTCTTACTAGAGTCCTTGGCTGAGAATTAAGGAATTTATGGGTTTACGGTATAATTTGGGCTCATATCTCCGCTTTTCACCAATGTCTACACAATTCAGACTGGACATGTTTGTCGACAGCTTACACTTAGTTTGCGCCAGGAGGCGTTGTCGGTAACTGTGCAGCAAGTAGACAACAGCCCAGAGGAGCAGGCGAGGCGAAAGTATACCTCTCAAGGCAGAGTAAGCAAACTCTTAACCCACGCCAAACCAGTACTGCTTTTAAAAGTCCTAGACGGGCAACCATGACACCACACGCACAGCGATTATCTTCTGAGAAACAGTTTGAGGTTTACATGGTTACAACTTAAGTTAAACAACAGGTCGTTTCTAAAGTGAAAATTCCAAATCCTCTTCCGACCTCCGTAGTCGGCCCTTGGGAAGGCGTTGCTGGACATACAATCCTAAAGCTGCCAACGGAAGCAACAGCAACTAGGCGGCAGGCATATGGCAACGTTAATTTTTGTCTCATTGCTTTCCTTGGATTTGGTATTTGAAAACAAACCAAGAGTACCCACAGCTTCTGGCAGCTTCCATCACCCCGCCTATCTGGATAAAGGGGCTTAGGTGTTGTTTTACAAAGACAAGTCAATATGATTTTACGTTTTAAAAAATTTTTCTCAGCTGGATAATGGTGCTTGGCATCAGACAAAAACCTGGCTCCAGTACTTCTCAGCTACGTATTCTGGGGAAAGTTGCTAAACATTGCTGTCCTCAACTTCTGTGTGTGGGACACTCACCATGTAGGGCCACTGTGAAAACCGGAGGTACTGTATGTAAAGAACATAAATGCTGAGTGCTACACTCAATAGATCCTCCAAAACTGGCAGCTATTATTCCTAATTCCTTTTTCTTCCAGAAATTTTAAGTGAGTTCACAGAGATTTTGGAGGATGGGATGAAATATGTAAAGTACGGTCAAACCACAAAGCTCCTGGGAAACTGGAATGTCGTACTAAACTCATCCGGAAACTCACTATTCTTCCCACACAGCCGTCCACCTATGCTCGGGGGTATTAACACTTTTTTTGAAACCCTTTTTGTTCTACTTTCTTTATGATCACAATAGGAATCAAATATTCCTTTGAGCATTTACAAGTACTAGGCACACGAACTAAGATATTGTGATAATTTTAATAAAAGTTATATAAAAGGTTGTAAACGTGATGACTTGATTTACAAATTTATAGCAAGATGATTATTACATTAAACCTCTTAATATATTTTCTCCTCACATAGTTACCTTCTTGTGTGTAAGAGCACCTGCAATCTACTTTCCCAGCAAACTTCCCGAATTCAATCCAGTGTTATTAACTATGGTCATGGTGTTATACAATTGCAACTGTTTCAGGACTATAAATAAAACATCCAATAAAGAACGAATTCTGTTTAATCTAGAATGTGGTTTCTCAGAGGTGAAATGAGGACTTCTGTGAAGTCTCAAGTCATATCAGTGGAGGGGCAGGTGCCTGAGGGCTGAGGTCATCTATTACCTCCTCTTTTTATTCACCATTGCTATTCAGGAGCGGTGTCTAAAGAAAACAACCGATAACTATTTTTGAGTCAATGTATATTAGAACAATTCCAATATTATAAAGAATAGTCCATATTTCTCTTCACAGTAATTGTGTTGACAGCTTGTTACTCATTAAATGCGTGAAGTTAGAGAAACAATGCTGTGTTTTACACTAAAATATTAGCACTATCAAGGTCATTACAAAAATCAATGGGGAAATGTAGCTGAACTATACTGAATTTTCTATCACTCTGCAGGGATTCTCATTTGTACTCTAATTTTAATACAAGGTATTTGAAAGTTGGGAGAAAAAATTCCTAATTTGTAAAACCCCCTGAGAGGTCTACAACAAAACAGTGTCATAAAATGATTCCAGCTTATAAAGTCTAAGTGTCATTACTGAAAGGGACCCTTTTGCACAGCAGGTGACAACACCCAATGGGCAGCCATATGAGCCTGCTGTCTTGCTCCATTTTGTTTTCAATACATTATAGCCACTCAGTTTACTAATCCCAGTTTATGTTACATACTGACACTGACCATCCCAGGGGGGAGTAGCCCTCCAAATGGTCCCCTCTCTCTTCTCATTTTCCCTGTAAATCATTTACTCACACAACCCTTCCAGATTTTCTAGTGCCTTTCCTATGTGAGATGAGGTGCAGAATAACTGAGACCTGGGGAAGGAGGGCAGGAACTAGGATTTACGCAGCACAATGCCCTAACTGCCTTACCCAGATTACCTCATTAATTCTCTCACAGTAAAGACACAGTGGATGACATGCCTTCTCCCTACCCCCCAACAACTCCCACAGACCGTGTGGGCTTTCCTGCCTCATTCAACTTTCAGGCTGACCATCTACAGAAGAAACAGAGTTATACATTTTACAAGCTGAGGCTTAGAGAGGTCAAGCACTTGCCCAAAGCCATATAACCAGAAAACACTAAAGCGGGGTCTAAATACAGGTCAGCCAGACTCTTAACCACTGTGGCGCAGATCTCCAAAACGTTTTGATAACACGTTTGTATCAGAAAGAAAACACTTTTGATCTTGTAACTGTTGACTGTTTTCGTGTAACACATGCACTAAAGTATCAGCAAGTTATATTTACACGTAACAAGAAGCATCGAAATAGGAATTTTCAAAGGATGAATACGGGTTGACCCACTCTAATTTTCTTTCTGCACCCGGTGAGTTGACTTGCTTCCCCCAAGGGCGTGGGCCCTAATCTGGAGGCACGACACCGTGCCGCTGTGACAGAGAGAGAGTGAACCAGAGTCTTCAACTGCATTATCCAAGAGCAATTTGTAATATGAAGTTCTCTAGCAGCCGCATTTAAACAAAACAAAACAAAACAAAAAAAAAAAAAAAGAAGAAAAGAAAAAGAAACAGATAAAATTAATTTTAGTAATATATTTATCTTATTTTCTTTATTTCATGCTGCATTTTGGACTCCGGTGTGTCTGCACAGCCACACGAGCGAGCGGCTACCGCGGTGGACGGTGCCGGTGAAGCTCTGCTCAGGCCCGAGCTTCCACACCGTGATGCGTCACAGAACTTTTCAGGATAGCTCGGCCATCTCAGAGCAGACCAGGTACAGAATCCTGCAGTCATACTGCACCTGACAACTACGGCACAGAATGCGCTTTCAAATTCTGATTGAGAGAATTATTGAAGTACGAAATTAATTTTACAGAACCTGAAGTGTCAAAATTAAGGAATTGTAGACCACAGATTGTTGAGTGTCACACGGTATTATCTATTAGTGAACACTGAGGCTGTATGCTCCTTGAGAGTAGTGGCACTGGATGCTATTTGCTGAAAGGATCTAATGTAAAATTGGAAAAGTAAGACTCTTAATCTCATTAGTCTGGCCTACAACGTTAACACACAGCATAAATGAAATTTTAGGTTTGATTAAGGTAGCCCGAGTCTGACAAGGCAACACTTCCAGCTCGGATGGAGGCCTAATTCCTACGGGATTCTAAGGCATCACAAAGTATTAGATTTTTGAATACTGTATATGGGAAATACTAGTAGGAATTCGTGCCAGCACTGAAATCAAAGCCACGATGAGAGAAAAATGGAGAGGCAACGGCACAAAGGACAAAGAGGATGCCGTGGGGCCCAGCTGGGTCTGGACCACTGCTCAGTCTGTTGAGTGTGGATGAGCCACTTCACCAGAGCCTNTCTGTTGAGTGTGGATGAGCCACTTCACCAGAGCCTGTATGTAAGGGGATGACCTGTTTAGACAAGAGTTTTGCAATATTTCAGGGCGTGCTGAGAGGGGAGAGAGGACAGAGAGGACCAGGCACAAAGTAAATGCACGACAGCTGAAGATCCTTGCTAGTACTCACTCTCCGGTCCTGGGGAGGAGAGGAAAGTCTGCTATCCTAACGGGTTTACACTGCATTTCTAATTCTGAGACACAGAGTGTTATGCTTAAACCAGTGTTATGGTATGTGCATGTTATGGGCTGGACTGTGTCCCCTGCCCGAAGCGTATGTTGAAGCCCCAGCCCCAGTACCTCTGAATGGCACCGTAGCTGGAGACAGGGCCCTCAGAGAGGTGATTCAGTTCAAGTGAAGCCCTGTGTGGGTCCTAATCCAATATGACTGGTACCATCAGAGGAGAAGAAACGTGGACACACACAGAGATACCAGGGATGTGCATGCACAGGGGACAGACTATGTGAGGCCACGGCGAGGCGGTGGCCATCTGTGAGCCGAGGGAAGAAGCCCCAGACAACAGCAAATCCCCCAACACCTGGACCTTGGATTTCTAGCCTCTCTAACTGTGAGGAAATAAAATTCTGTGGCTTAAGACACCTGGACCATGGTAATTTGTCACAGTGACTCTAGCAAACTCATACAGTGCATAAAAGCATCTTTTCATCCTACCCCACAGTACCGCTGCTGCCCCTTGCGTTTACAGTACAGCAGCTGCTCCGTCGTGCCTGAGGCGCTGCGGGGAGGACACGTGTGGCCATGGACCCCGGGGCAAAGCCTGCTCTTCTGCTCGTAAGCCGCAGGATCCCAGAAAAGTTCCCTAGTTCTTGGAAATCAGTTTCCTTCCTCTGGAAAAGTACTGATGTTTATGTCACAGGTCATGAGGATTAAATGCCTACTCAGAATATCTAACAAAGAGTGGTTTCTACATTTGTCAACGTGGGCAATTCTCACACAAGTCTCTGCCCTCCTTCAGGTGTGGTGAGTTGCAACACTGAAAAGATCACTTCAAAGAAGGCAGACTGGCTGTCAGGCAAGATGTCTCTTTAAGTGAGTCTTCCCTGACATTTAAAGGCCTTATAATGTACCAGCCTCTTAATTGGTCTCTGCCTCTAGGCTCACCACCTGTCAGTCCAGCCCCTCCCCTGCCATGGAATGACACCGAATTCAAGCCAAAACGCACCATCTCTGGCGTGTAACTCTTCGGTGCTCCCTATGGCTGGCTGTCTGCAGTACCGAGCCTCAGCAGTCCGCAGGGAGTGTGCGGCCTGCCCCCCCCC
>NW_023255515.1:0-891 GCF_002007445.2 Ailuropoda melanoleuca
CCAGGACAGTCAAGGATACACACACGGGTCTCTAAAACAATACAAAAACCAACCAACCAACCAACCAACCATCCAGCCAGGCAGCCAGCCAGCCAACCAGCCAACCAACCAACCAACGTAAAAACAAACCCTAGAAGACGGAGGGGGGTGGTTTACACAGGACACGCGGGAGGATGGCTATTCCTCTGCGAGCGGAAGCAGTGGGTGGGAAGGGCCCCGGGAGGAGACTGGCCAGGAATTGTTAAAGTGTCCCACGTCAGGAAGGCGGAGGTTTAAACACCTACCTGTTCCACACTCCCGGATCCTTTTGTCCTTTCCCAGGAAGACGGCCTGTGAAACGTCCTTGAACGGTAGAGCTGCAAAGGCCCGGCCCNAGCCCGAGCCTCAGTCCTGGTTCCTCGATCCTCAATCCCCAACCCTCGACCCTCGACACCAGCGCCTGGACGGCAGTTGGTCCAGGGAGCGTGTCTTAGCCAAGGTCCCGCCTCCCGCATGCGCGCTGTGCGGGCCAATCAGTGACGCTCCCGCCCAGGCGAGGCTGCCTCACTCCTCTCCATCCCTTGGCCCTCAGAGGAGCATCGCGGAGGACTTGGTGTGGAGGTCGCTGTGCGGATGGAGGGATGGAGGGAGGGACAGAGAGACAGAGGATGGGGGTGGGGCATAGGGACCCTCAGGGAGGCCCAGGCGGGTAGGGAGCTGGACCCGTGGCCATGGCTGGGGTGGGGGCGGCGGGGAGGGCGGGGTTCTCCTCAGACGTGAGGGGACCAGGGTGTGGGGCAGCGGCTGCTGGGCTGACCTCTGAGGTGATGTCCCCACAGGGTCCTCCGGGGCTCTGACAGGACATGACGAGGGCCCTGAGGGCAGGGCCGGCAGGATGGGGAGCGGGTCCGA
>NW_023255516.1:0-777 GCF_002007445.2 Ailuropoda melanoleuca
CAATACTCAGCGCTGGAGATGTTCATTTGTAGAGATCCAGATGTATCTTCCTGTGTCTCCAGGCTGATTCCATGGATGTTTAGGCCGGTCTGGTACTTAACCAACTTGACTCAGGGGACCGCCTGAAAAAGGGGTCCCCTACTCCTCCACCATCTTAACTCCCTCATGAGTTTTCTGCTCTGATCTCACAAGATTTGGCTAGATGTCTGGTGAGATAGACAGATATCTCTTGAGATTTGGACTAGTGTCACGAGATTTAGATGAGGTCTCACAAGATTTGGCTGAGATTTCACGAGATTTTGATGGATGTCCATTGAGAAATGTTAAGGCCTCAAGAGATTTGGCCTGAGATCGTATGAGATTTGGACAAAGATCTCNGTTTGGCCTGAGATCTTATGAGATTTGGACAAAGATCTCATGAGATTTGGATGAGATGTCACGACATTTTGATAGAAATCTCACAGTATTTTGCTAGATATCTAACAAGATATGTTGACATATGAGATTTTTACTAAGATATCATGTTGGTTAGATGAGATCTTATGAGATTTCAGTGGAAATCTCATGAGATATGCTGCGATCTCAGGAGATTTGGCCTAAGAGCTCACAAGATTTGGATGAGATCTCTTGAGGTTTGGCCTGAGTACCAAGGAGATTTGCCTNTAAGAGCTCACAAGATTTGGATGAGATCTCTTGAGGTTTCGCATGAGTACCAAGGAGATTTGCCTGACTTCTCACAAGATTTGGATGAGTTGTCATGAGATTTCGACTGAGATG
>NW_023255517.1:0-5642 GCF_002007445.2 Ailuropoda melanoleuca
GGGATATTCTACTTGGATATTTTATAATAAAAATATCTCTTTGATTCGTATGATATACAATTACTTCTATTACTTATTCTCGCCAGTAGTGTTTACTTATTTTAATTTTTAAAGAGAACCCAGCCTGAGGTTAATTAATTTCAAGCCAAATTTAAAAAATAGGTTCTGAATGGTACCTATTAGATAGCCCTTAATCTTCCCTGCCCCACAACCTGCATTATTTGGTTTTGGATTCCCTAAGGGCCATTTTAATCTAAGCTCATGAATTCAGACCTGCTGGCCTGGACCTCATTTCATCTCATTTTGCAGCCTAAGCAGGGAGTGAGTGAGCTCAGCAGCATCGAGTGACCTCAGAGGAAGGGCAGGCGGAGACACCCCCCCCAGCACCAGAGGCACCCCTGCCTTTGTGAGGCATGAGGAACCCTACAGGAGCTCTGCCCCCAGTTGTGGGATGATGTGGACTTTAGGTGGCTGTAAACACTCTTTACTGATTGTCTAAGTCCCCCCGAAAATAAAATCCATTTACTGGCTCCAGGGAGATGAGCGCTGGCCCTTTTGCACAATACTTTGCAGACATTTATTAAATTCCATCTCAGTGCAAATCATTATTTAATATCTATATGTTATAAGACTCCATTGATAACCTTGGACCTCATAAACTAATCCTACTGCCATAAAATAGAAACATCACATATCACAAGCATTAAAAGTTTTTCAGAAATATATGTTCCTTCTGCGGGGAGGGTGATAATTTTACCAGACTCACTTTGATGCTTCCCACACCTGCTAGAAACATTTCCATTTAAAAAAGCTTTAGAAATGAGAATTCATATAATTTTAATGGGACTATTCAAAATTAATTCAATTATGAAAATGCTATATTCATAGCTTTAAAAATATTATACAAGAGAATAGTGACATTGAAATTTGACGTTTTGAAAGAAAGTTCAATCTAATATCACATTAGTAGAATGTACTCATGTTCAATTCTTATTTTAAATATTAAATAAGCCAATGTGAGTTATTTTTCTCTAATAGTTTTACATGAATTTTTATTTTTAAGCAAATTAAGCATATTATTAAGCACTATTACTAAACTTCACATGAACGCTTTGACATATGATATATGACACCCGAGAAGACCTTACTGCTTTTAATTTCACTGATATTCTCTTGTAAATAAACAACAAAAAGACATATTCTAGAAGAAATATCTTGGCTATATTTATAAAGCCTACATTAGGCTCATCTGTTAAAAAATAAATTAACTTCTGATAAATGATCATCCCAAGTTGTGCGTACAGATCACCACAGAATTCAGACACGAACTTAGGGAAATAGAAGTAAAACAATCACGGCAGGATTCTCACTCGTGAGAATGACAGAGGTTGCCGTGGGCGGAGAAGCGAGGCGAGCGGAGACGCCCCGATGCACATGTTCTAACCGAAACCAGCTCTGCTAAAGATCTACAGTGCAGCACGTCGGCATTTCTGACCCTCGACCTCTGCCGTCTCGAGGTCCTGCCGTTTACTCTGCCAGGCTTAGAACAGAAGCAGATGCGCATCTGTAAACACAACATGTCACAGACCTCGCGGACATCGTTCTCCTTCATGACGTGTCTGGTAATGTAGCGGATAGAATCAAGCGCAGCTTCCAGCGGGTTTTGAGAAGACTCTGGTCTCCTGGCGCTCTCAATCCCCTCTTTCTGAGCAAAGTACCTGTCTACGTGACTTCTCATGCAGAGCAGTTTGGGAAGCTTGTGGAGAAATATCTTGCGGACCCAAGGGGCCATGGCGTCATGTGTTGAGGAAGAACGGTGGTGGATGTTGATGGCGAAGACGGTGACCATGATGGACAGTGTCACAAAAATCATGGTGAACACCAGGTACTCTCCAATCAGAGGGATCACTTTGGAAGACGAGGGGATAATCTCTTCAATAACCAGCAGGAAGACAGTCAAAGAGACCAGTACTGACGTGCACAGACAGATCTTCTCCCCTTCATGGGAGGGGAGATAGAAGACGAGCACGGTTAAAAACGAGAGGCCGATACAGGGAATGATAAGGAACAAGGTGTAGAAGAGAGGCAGGCGCTTGATTACAAAGGAGTATGTGACGTGCGGGTACCAGCAGGAGTTATCCGTTCTGTTCCCTTTGCTCCCCGTGGCACTGACAATCTCCCATTCTCCATTATCAAAGAAGTCTCTCTTGTCTACATCTTGGTCCTCTAGAATGATATCAACCTGTGATCCATCGTAAGTCCAAGAACCAAACTTCATGGAACAGTTTTGGAGATCGAATGGGAAAAATGTGACGTCGATGGTACAGGAGCTTTTGTAGTTTGCTGGCGGCGTCCAGGTCACCGTGCCGTCGTGCCTGACGACCGCTTTCGTGCTGGCCCCCTCAAAACGCCCATCCGCGCTGAAATAAACACACGCACATGACAATGAGAGACTAGACAGCCCAAGCCTGCGCTTCACGAGCCTGCTGTGAAAGAAAGCCTACGCCAAAGCACGAGACACTCTGTAGATGATTACGCATGAGATAGAGGGACTCTGTTCTAAGGCCACCTTCCTTAAATACTGAACCCTCCTAGAAGCGAATTCCCTCCGCGCCCTCTCCAAAACTGACGATCCAACTCTATTTCATAGCATCCTGACATTTTAGAGGTGGAAAGAGGTCACTTTACTCATGAAATATAACTAGGCTATTTAAACACTAAGAGAGTAGCCAGAGCCCGAGTCCATGTTCCTAGACTCCCCACACAGTGCTCCTCCCCTCCATCAAATACTGGATGCCTGCTGCGTGGGCCTCTCTAGCTCTGCTGCCCCGTGAACTCACATGCTGGAGAAGTCAACCAACCTAAGCTTTCTTTGAAATACTGGGTTTTTTTTAATCTTAAAACTCATGCAACTTTGCTAGACTCATGCTTATGGAAACGTGTTTTCAGCAGCCGGGAGTAACGCGACGCTCCAGGGAGCTGTGTCCTGTGACCTTACAGCTTGTTCCCTCTTTACCTACGAGAAGCATGCAGGGAAAAGGTGTTTAAAGACTAATGTTTTTGCACTGCATTTGCTCTCTTCATGACAAACGCCTTCTTGCAAATACTAGAGTGCTTTAGGAGAAGCACAAATTCCTAGATTTGCCATGGGATGGTCCTAGAAAACCTGAAACTCGATCCCAGAATTACCCTTTCCCCAAGTTAAAAACCGTCCTCAAAACACATCTAGGTAGGATGTCTACGAAGATGAGTTGACTCAACAGTCCTCATCATGGGATAACCCCAATACGATATTGAAGCAAAATTAGAAGCAAAATTTACTTGAACATAAAGTAGGACCTCAACTATTTTTTTAAATACCCCCCAAATCTGGAAGGCAATCTGCCAAATATGTCATCTATTAAATCGGAGGGTGAATAGGACGTCAGGCTGCCTTGTGCGAAGCCCACCCTGACGCAGGCGAGCTGGGTGACCGCAGACGAGGTTATAACACTGTCCCCTGTTGGTCTGTCAACAATGCTACCTGAACAATAGGGGGAATCAGATAAAGCACAGAGCCACAGAGCACACGGCCAGGCACAGAGTGAGTCTGCTAGACGTGTCGGCCACAGCGTATGGCTGCCTCCAAGGGCAGGGATAATGGGATTGATTATAGGTGACTCCCCCCCCCAACTTCCTTCTACCTTTCTGGACTTCGCAGATGTTCTACAAGTCTTAAAAATCAAAGAACACTTTTATGACCAGAAAATAGCAAGAAAAGGGGAGGATCCATAGAACCTATGTGTAGGTTCACAAAAAACACACTATCAAGTCATTTGATCTTAGAGCTGAGCAATGTTCCAAAGGAAGAAAAAACTCCTAGTGCCTAATAAAAATACAAGCGTGTTCTTTTGAAAACACAAAGTGGCATTTGGAATATAACTTACTTATCAAACAAAACGATGTCCGGAGTCCAGAGAGAGTCTGAAGGGACGCGTATTAGTTTTATTCCTCCGTAGTCCTCAGGATGCCATCTTAATTTCACATCTGTCCACTCCTTCGGAATAAAAACAACGGCCTCAATTCCAATTGCAATGACATCAACAGTCAAGAGTAGTAAAAGCTATACTTTTTACCAAATCCAGAAGTTCTAGACATGAAAGCATCTCTGCTCACCACAGAGAAAACTCAGCTCCACGTGTTTCTTAAGAGCTCGGGAGCGCAGCCCTGGTCCTCATGGGACACAGGTGAGGACCATGCTCTGCTCAGCACCTCTTCCCCCACCAACGACCCTGCCCAGGGGTGGCAGCCATGGGCGTGTAAGCACCGGACTTAAGGCAGACATTCCCTCTTCCAGCTGTATAGTCGTTGGCTGGACTGGTCCCCACAGGGGAACTGGATTTATTGCACCCTCCACAGATGTAAACACCTGTCCAACCTCCACACAGTGACATTCTGGGATCATGCTAAGACTTGCACCCCCAAAAAAGGATGCATGCCTTTTAGGAGTGAGGGTCAGGGAACTGGTAGTAGGTATTAAAATTAGGGATACTAAAGAAAGTGCAAAAGGAAGCACACGACAGCAGCTGAGGACATAGGTCTGATGGCCCAGAAGACAAAGAAGTCCTTTCTACAAAAGGGGCTATGTATGTAAGAATAATTCAGCTCCCATGCCCATCTCAGTCCAGTAAACACCACAGTCCTGGCAGCGGCCCAGGTGTTTGCTAAACCCCTGGCCTCCCACTGCTTCTCTGACCTCCTCTACACACCCCTTCCTCCCCATGTTTCACTCACCCCTACCCACACTGACCTACTTGCTGCTCCTTAAACACACCAGGAGCACTCCAGCCACAGGGCCTTTGCACATGCTGGTCCCTCTCTGCCTGGGTCACTTCTCCCCCAGATATTCACATGGCTTGTTTCTTCTCCTTCAAGCCTTGCTCAAACATTACTTTCTTGGCAGTGCTTTCCCCAACCATCCTATTTAAAAGTACATCCCTGATGCTCCTGTACTTTACCCCCAGTAAAGATGTGCATTCGAGGCACAATACAGCTTTCTTGTTTCTTTCTCCTGACTAGAAAGAAGCTCCCTGGTGGCCAGGACTTCTGTCCATTTTGTTCACTGCTGTTTCCCCAGTGCCCAGACAGTGCCTGGCAGACAGCAGCCACTCCACGAGAACCCCATCGGCCCCACCCTCCTGCATCCTGCCCACCCACCGACACCCCCCACTCCTGTTTTCTCTGTGCTGCAAACCCTCCGGTCACAGCACCAGGGACCACTCGGGTGATCCCTGGCATTTCATACATACCTGTTTCAACCAGACATTCGTTGTCATTAACTGATTTTTCTCATCCTATAAAATAAAAATGTAAACAAGGCTGATTATTTCAAGCACAGAAACAATAATTCTTGAAGTAAGAATTTCTGCAGTTTTATACAAACTCTCCTGTCCATACAGCACCTATACTCCCTGCTCACCCATGCCATTCTCTAGAGGGGCAGGGTCATTTTTTGCAACCTAACTTCGTATCATTCCTTTCAATATGCTCTGTATCTCAGATAACCTGCCGTGGGGTATACCATGGGCATTTTATTTTTTTTAATGATTTTTTTATTATATTATGTTAATCACCATACAGTACATCCCCGGATTCCAATGTAA
>NW_023255518.1:0-1632 GCF_002007445.2 Ailuropoda melanoleuca
AGAAACTCAAACACTTGGAGACTAAGAACCACCCTGCTCAAGAATGATTCGATAAACAATGAAATCAAAAAATCAATTTGAACAGTTTATGGAGACCAATGAGATTGAAAACACAATGGTCCAAAAACCTTTGCGATACTGCAAAGGCAGTCCTAAGGGGAAAATACATAGCCATTCTGGCCTCACTCAAAAGAATAGAAAACTCTAAAATGCAGTTTTTATATTCTCACCTAATGAAGGTGGAACAGCAGGGGCAGAGTTAAGATGGTGGAGGAGTAGGGGACCCCTTTTTCAACAGGTCCTCTGAGTCGAGTTGGATAGGTACCAGACCATCCTGAATATCCATGGAATCAGCATGAATCCAGGAAGATACATCTGGATCTGTACAAATGAACATCTCCAGCACTGAGTAGTGAGGTACGAAGTGGGGAGCCATGAAACCACGCACAGATATCGGAAGATAAACAGAAGGGGGAGGGAGCCACCATGATTGGGCACCAGGAAGCGGTAGCCACCTGCACAGGGGAGAGGGCGGACTCACGGACTGGCACCCACGAGAGACCAGACTGCGACCGTGAGCCGGGGAACGCGCACCACCAGACTGAAATGGAGCTCCGGTGTGCTCACTGGAACTAGACTGAGAGTGGGAGCTCTGGAGCACACAGGGGCGGCTGGCAGCTGGTGGCTGGCAGCATAGAAACAAAAGACAGAGATGTGCCACGCTGGAAGTGAGGGCTGGGATGCCGAGTGTGGGGCGCACATCCCGGGACGCTGCAGGGTTAAGCAACAACAACAGAAACAGTGTTAAAGTGGCCAGAACATCAGTGGAGAATGGGCCACGATCCCTCTTTTCTGAGACGGAGGCTGAGATTCGGCTACTGCTGCTCTGACTCTCAGAAGAGGCACAGCAAACCACAGGGAAAGCGGCCAGAGAACAAAAGGCTGGAAATACAGACTCACAGTGTACCCATCCCCATCCCCCCCAAGGCACATGGAGACTCTACCCAAACAGGGTTGCCTGAGTATCGGCATGGCAGTCCCTTCCCCCAGAAGGCAGGCTGAAAAGTCAAGAAGCCCACATCACTAAATCCCTATAAAACAAGTGCACACTGCCTCGGTCCTGGTCACTAATTTGGGCTCTGGACAACCCCACAACCTCTCCCTATCAGAATGATGAGAAGGAGAAATCACCCCAGCCAAGAAAAGACAATGAGTTTGTGGCCTCTGCCACAGAACTAATGGATATGGATATAACCAAATTATCAGAAATGGAGTTCAGAGTAACAATGGTCAAGAATATGTGTAGGCTTGAAAAAACCATTAACGAAAATGTTAATGAGAATATAGAATCTCTAAGGGTGGAAATGAAAGTGAATCTGGCAGAAATTAAAAATTCTATGAGGCAAATGCAGTCAAAACTAGATGATCTGATGGCCAGAGTGAATGAGGCAGAAGAACGTATCAGCGAATTGGAGGATGGGTTAGTAGAGGAGAAAGCTAAAAAAGAAGCTGGACGCCAAAAAATCCATTCTCAGGAATGTAGGTTACGGGAGATTACTGACTCAATGAAATGTTCCAATGTCAGAATCATTGGCATCCCAGAGGGGGTGGAGAAAAACAGAGGTCTGGAAG